>NW_019521309.1:0-436 GCF_002814215.2 Seriola lalandi dorsalis | reverse complement strand
GACTTTCAGTCGACTCCCCTTTTGACCTGTAGACACCAGCAAGGATGAGGATGCCAAAGTAGGCATGCAGAAGCATGATGTCCATCTCTTTCCACTGGTCACCGAAAACACGTCTCCCCTCGAGATTGGTCATATCCAGAATAATTTTCTGAATTGTGTCAGGAATCAGCAGCTCAAAGAATGACTTAGAATACAATCATGTAACATTATCTGTGTGTGTGTGTGTGTGTGTGTGTGTGTGTGTGTGTGTGTGTGTGTGTGTGTGTGTTTGTGTTCATGTGGGCATGTTTCTGTGTGTCTCTGTGTATGCGGGTCAAACTGACCCGAAGACCATATGAAGGATGTAAATGCGTGGGGTATAGTAGCATGTGTGCTTAGTTATTTTTGTTTGTTTGTACATGTTTATCACAGAAAATAAACTAAGGCCATTGAGTTT
>NW_019521308.1:0-1298 GCF_002814215.2 Seriola lalandi dorsalis | reverse complement strand
GTCATAGTATAGTAAGGCATAAAAAGTCATAGTATAGTAATGCATAAAAAGTCATAAAAACGTCATAGTATACTAAGGCATAAAAAGTCAAAAAAATGACAAGTAAGGCATAAAATGTCATAGTATAGTAAGGCATAAAGGCATAAAAAGTCAAAAAAATGACAAGTAAGGCATAAAATGTCATAGTATAGTAAGGCATAAAAAGTCATAAAAATGACATAGTATAGTAAGGCATAAAAAGTCATGAAAACATCATAGTATAGTAAGGCATAAAAAGTCATAGTATAATAAGGCATGAAAAGTCATAAAAACGACATTGTATAATAAGGTATAAAAAGTCATAAAAACGTCATAGTATAGTAAGGCAAAAAAAGTCATAAAAAGTCATAGTATAGTAAGGCATAAAAACGTCATAATATAATAAGTCAAAAAAAGTCATAAAAATGACATTGTATATTAAGGCATAAAAACGTCATAGTATAGCAAGGCATGGAAAGTCATATTATAATAAGGCAAAAAAAGTCATAAAAATGACATTGTATATTAAGGCATAAAAACGTCATAGTATAGCAAGGCATGGAAAGTCATATTATTGTAAGGCATAAAAAGTCATAAAAACGTCATAGTATAGTAAGGCATAAAAAGTCAAAAAAACGACATAGCATACTAAGGCATAAAAAGTCATAGTAAAGTAAGGCATAAAAAGTTATTAAAAACGTCATAGTATATTAAGGCATAAAAAGTCATAAAAACGTCATAGTATATCAAGGCATAAAAAGTCATATAAACGACATTGTATGATAAGGCATAAAAAGTCATAAAAACGTCATAGTATAGCAAGGCATAAAAAGCCATAGTATAATAAGGCACAAAAAGTCATCAAAACGACATTGTATAGTAAGGCATAAAAACGTCATAATATAGTAAGGCATAAAAAGTAATAGTATAGTAAGGCATAAAAAGTCATAAAAACGTCATAGTATAGTAAGGCATAAAAAGGCATAAAAAGTCATAGTATAGTAAGTCATAAAAACGTCATAAAAACGTCATAGTATAGTAAGACATAAAAAGTCACAAAAACGACATAGTATAGTAAGGCATAAAAACGTCATAGTATAGCAAGGCATGGAAAGTTATATTATTGTAAGGCATAAAAAGTTATAAAAACGACATACTATAGTAAGGCATAAAAAGTCATTAAAAACGTCATGGTATATTAAGGCATAAAAACGTCATAGTATAGTAAGGCATAAAAAGTCATAAAATCGACATTGTATATTAAGGCATAAAAACGTCAT
>NW_019521307.1:8494-13065 GCF_002814215.2 Seriola lalandi dorsalis | reverse complement strand
ATATTTTTATGACTTTTTATGCCTTACTATACTATGACATTTTTATGACTTTTTATGCCTTACTATACTATGATATTTTTATGACTTTTTAGCCTTACTATACTATGACGTTTTTATGACTTTTTATGCATTACTATACTATAACGTTTTTATTATTTTTTATGCCTTACTATACTAAGTTGTTTTTATGATTTTTTATGCCTTACTATACTATGAATTTTTTTTTGCCTTTTTATGCCTTACTATACTGACGTTTTTATGACTTTTTATGCCTTACTGTAGTATGACGTTTTTGTACCTCACTATACTATGATATGTTTTCAATTATTATGCCTTACTGTACTATGATAGTTTTAACACGTTTCATGCTTTACTATACCATGAATTTCTTTTGTGCCTTTTTTTTATGACTTCCTATTCTCATGCTTTTGTCAGTTTCCTGGAAGCGAAAGCAGACAGACTGAGGTGAGGGGTGAAAAATGATTTTAATGAAAACAACAATGAGGAATGGGAAGGCTGGTGTCTGGTGAGGGCTTCAGTCTGGCAGAGGGGGGTTGAAGGCAGATGCAGATTTCAGATGGTGGTGTGGCTGGAGCCGAGGTGCGAAGATCTTCTAGCGAGGTGGTGTGACAGCCAGAGACTTGCTGGGTTTGGCTTGAGAGCAAAACCTAAAAATAAAAAATAAAAACTACAGTTGAGCACTGTTGAATCTTCCCAGGAGTTTAAGTGGACAAGACCAAGTTACCATAATGTAGAATAAACAATCTGGCGAGGAGTGGAGAGTCAGCTCAGGTGTTTGTACTGGAGGCTTGATGAAGTTGTGGCTGGAGCCGAGGTGCGAAGATCTTCTAGCGAGGTGGTGTGACAGCCAGAGACTTGCTGGGTTTGGCTTGAGAGCAAAACCTAAAAATAAAAAATAAAAACTACAGTTGAGCACTGTTGAATCTTCCCAGGAGTTTAAGTGGACAAGACCAAGTTACCATAATGTAGAATAAACAATCTGGCGAGGAGTGGAGAGTCAGCTCAGGTGTTTGTACTGGAGGCTTGATGAAGTTATGAGTCGCAGGTATGGAGATGAGCCAGGAGCCCTGAGAGGGAAGCCACGCCCACAAACATACACAGAGACATGACAGGGGAAAAACACAGAAACACAAGAGAGAAATGCCTTATTATACTATGTACTATTACTATACTATATGCTATACATATACTATATACTGTATTATAACTTTTTATGTCTTACTATACTATGACATCTTTATGACTTTTTATGCCTTACTATACTTGACATTTTTAGGGAGGGAGTTTTAGTTGTGTTTGAGACATGATGGGTTGTTCAAGAGGGGTCAAAGGTCCGTGAAGACGTTCTTGGAGACTTTGTATATAGGTTCTTGAAATGGTTCCATGGGTCAATAAGGTTCTAGGAGATGTAAGTTGTTCTGGATTTGTGTCTGGATGAAGGTTCTGCAACACATCAGTAGCAGGTGAGTTCCTCTGAGTATCAGCTCCAGGTGAGCTGCCCTGATGGTCTCACCTGACGGGACACAGCGACGTCTCCGCAGAGGGACGCTGATCGTTGAAGGTTAAGACTGGATCAGATGTAGTTTCACTTTAACGGATGATACAGGAAACATACGGGTCGTCTTCATTAAAACTGTCAGGATACCAGCATAACAAGTCGACCCCCAGCTCACCTCCACCACACACACACACACACACACACACACACACACACACACACACACACAGTTAACATCCATCTATCATTTCCTTCTGCTGTTAAAGGTTCATGTCTGTGTTTGTGATCAGCTGAGCTCTTCCTTGTTTCTCGTGTTTAAAAGAAACAAGTTTTTCATCTCTCACCAGAAAAAGAAAAACATCTGTAAAATTCTTAAAAGCAGCGGATTTATATTGGAAACGGGTGAAGTAACGTTTTCCCGCTGGCTGTTTATTTTCTGCTTCTTTTAAGGTTTAATGGTCTTTTCTGTCTCAGGTGTTTTTCTGCTGCAGGCCTCACCACACACACACACACACACACACACACTCTCTCTCTCTCTCTGTGAGTGTGACGTTATGCAAATGTCAGGCAGCCAGCCGTCAGCCTGGCAGTTAGCGGGTCGACCACACACTCTGCAGCGCTGCCTGCTGACGGGCCCTTGAGCAAGACGCCTCAGAGCGTCTGAGCCGGCACTGACACGTCTCGTTCTCAGGGGATTAAAGTCACAGCAGCTCTTTGGCAGCTTTCATCCATCCATCCATTCAGTCATTCATTCATTCATAATGCCTCCTGCTGGGCCAGAGAGATGAACACATGACAGTTTGTTCCTATCATTTATCAGGATCTGTCCCTGAAGCTGATAAAACTTTAACCAGAGTCGTCCCGTCACCAAACTGCTGATTCTTGGTTCTGGACTTGGAGAAAGAAGTCTCGGGACAAACACTCGTTGATGTTGTTTCATGATTTTAGAGATGTGTAAACGATCAGGTGATTAATCGATAGTTGATTGACAGAAAATTTATTGGCGACCAGTTTGTTAAATGTGAATATCTGACAGTTTCCCAGTTTTCTGTGACAGTGAACGCAACATGTTTGACCTTCAGAGAGTATTAAGGCAGTTTTCTTTATTTTTCATTCACTGATTAATCAATTAATTATTGGATGTATTGATTATGAAAATAAGTGTTGGCTGCAGCCGCACAGTTCTCTCTGGATATGAGCTCGACCAATGTTTTCTGTCTGTTTCTTACTTGACACCGAAAATTGACGTCCATCTACAGGACCAGGACCAAGACCAGGACCGGGACCAAGACCTGAACCACAGGATGACACAGATAATAGAAGTGAATTTATGTAGGGCCAAATGATGAGGGTCTAAGGGTCTGGGGGGACTCAGTCTATTCACAGACGTGAGGCGTTTAAAGACACAGAAACTGTCGTGTTGTTTTGAGTTTGAGGGAAACTGAAGGTGGAAAAGTTCTGATAGGGGCGGCAGGACAGGTACAAGACATGCTGAGACAGGACCACTGCAACACACACACACACACACACACACACACAGGTAGATGTAATCAGGACGTTATGACAGTTATGGTGGTAACCATGGTAAAAATAACAACCTGTCCTGCTCTGATGCAGTGGTACCTGACACACCTGGACAACATGGTGATGATGAATTCATGGCTCCAATAACCTGGCAGTTTTTAATTAAAAAAGTGAATTTACCCATCATGCTTTGAAATCAGAGTTCAGTCATACACTCAGTGTCAGTTTATTAGGAACACCTAGTTAAAGCTAGGTCTGTGGTCTGTGCTCCAGCTTTAGCTAGCTGTTCCTAATAAAGTGGATAATATTAGTATGTTTTCAAAATCCACAGAGGAGACGTCGTTCTGAGAGGTCAGAAAACATGATGCTATGACCTAGGTTAGCTGTCTGACACACAACTAACAGCTAGCACAACCAAAAGCTTACAGCTCACACAGCTAACCGCTAACATGGATGACAGCTAACACAGCTAACAGCTAACAGATGACAGCTAACACAGCTAACAGCTAACAGCTAACGGATGACAGCTAACACAGCTAACAGCTAACGGGTGACAGCTAACATAACTAACACAACTAACACAGCTAAGAAGAGACAATAGCAACTGCAGAAACAACACAATACAAACACACAGGACAAGTGATAATTTCATATAATTAGCTATAAATATACAGATGTTCAGTCCATCTGTATAAAAATGGTTTGAGTTCAGTTCTGAAACTTTGTAGTGAAGGAGTTTATATCTGAGTTAATGTGACTTGAGTTGGTGATGCGTTCACTGTCTTTATGGAGAAAGCTACATTTAGATGAAGTGATTTTAACTGTGTTTGAATATATTTGGAGGCTCTGGAGCTGAATCTCTGACACATTTATAAACTGACTAGAGAAAGAAAAGAAGAATAAAGTTCTGATATCAACATGTTGGACTGAAGCCTGACGACAAGCTCAACTATCACCTTAACAAAGATATAAATGGTGTGTGTGTGTGTGTGTGTGTGTGTGTGTGTGTGTGTGTCTGTGTGTTGCCACTACACTCTCATTGATGAGGCATGTGGCAGTAAACACTCAGCACACTTTCAGCCCTCCTCCTCGTTTTGTGTCATAAACAGTTTGATGACAGAGATCAGATCGAGATACAACTGATAACCAATCAGCTCGCTTTAATGTGTGTGTGTGTGTGTGTGTGTGATTAGTGGATGAGGTCTACAGTGGTGTAAGTGTGCCTTTTGTTTATACTCCACGTCTTCAGACAGCTCTGCCCCGAGGACACACACACACACACACACACACACACCCTTCACACATACACACACACACACACACACACACACACACACACACACACACACACAAGTGTTTCTATCATCCCAGACAGCTGAAACTGATGATCTCTATTGTCACAATAAACAGAGAAACAGAGGTGTGTGTGGTGTGTGTGTGTGTGAGTGTGTGTGTGTGTGTGTGTGTGTGAGTGTGTGTGGTGTGTGTGTGTGAGTGTGTGTGTGTGTGTGTGTGTGTGTGTGTGAGT
>NW_019521307.1:6451-8168 GCF_002814215.2 Seriola lalandi dorsalis | reverse complement strand
GTTTTGTGTCATAAACAGTTTGATGACAGAGATCAGATCGAGATACAACTGATAACCAATCAGCTCGCTTTAGTGTGTGTGTGTGTGTGTGTGTGTGTGTGTGTGTGTGTGTGTGTGTGTGAGTCAGACATGATGGAGGGATTGTTCATTAGAAACAGAAACCATCACTTTGACCTTCATCTTTGTCTCTGAATCATTTTCTTCATCAAATGTATAAAAATCATTTCAGTGTTTTTTCTCTCTGATGTTCATTAAAACAAAGTGAAGAAACAAACTCATGTGAACAGTTATAACTACATTATTACTACATTATTATAACTACATGAATACTAAATAATTACTACATTATAACTACATGATTACTACATTATTACTACATTATTATAACTACATGAATACTAAATAATTACTACATTATAACTACATTATTACTACATGATAACTACATGATTACTACATTATAACTACATTATTACTACATTATAACTACACGATTACTACATGATTACTACACGATTACTACATGATTACTACATTATAACTACATTATTACTACATGATTACTACATTACTACTACATTATAACTACATTATTACTACATGATAACTACATTATAACTACATGATTACTACATTATAACTACATTATTACTACATTATTACTACATTGTAACTACATTATAACTACATGATTACTACATTATAACTACATGATTACTACATTATTACTACATTATTATAACTACATTATTACTACATGATTACTACATTACTACTACATTATAACTAATGATTACTACATGATTACTACATGATTACTACATTATAACTACATGATTACTACATGATAACTACATTATTACTACATTATAACTACATGATTACTACATGATTACTACATTATAACTACATGATTACTACATTATAACTACATCATTACTACATGATTACTACATGATTACTACATTATAACTACATGATTACTACAAGATTATTACATGATTACTACATGATTACTACATGATTACTACATTATAACTACATTATAACTACATGATTACTACATTATAACTACATGATTACTACATTATAACTACATGATTACTACATGATTACTACATTATTACTACATTATAACTACATGATTACTACATTATAACTACATGATTACTACATTATAACTACATGATTACTACATGATTACTACATTATTACTACATTATAACTACATGATTACTACATGATTACTACATGATTACTACATGATTACTACATGATAACTACATTATTACTACATGATTACTACACAATTACTACATTATTACTACATGATTACTACATTATTACATCAGTGCTCAGTGGTTATTAATGCATTATTCATGTAATAAAATATTTTAATACTAATTCAAAATACTGTTTGTCTTTATGAATTGTCATAAATTTCATCTGATCATTTCAATCAAGTGTTTAATCAGTCGATCAGTCGATCAATCACTCAATCGATCAATGAAATGATTCAACAACTTTAGATGATCAACTATAATATTTAAGTCATTTACTGAGAAAAAACTCCATCCATCCATCATCCATCCATCATCCATCATCCATCCATCATCCATCATCCATCATCCATCATCCATCCATCATCTATCATCCATCCATCATCCATCATCATCCATCATCATCCATCATCATCCATCATCCATCATCATCCATC
>NW_019521307.1:0-503 GCF_002814215.2 Seriola lalandi dorsalis | reverse complement strand
TGTGTATGTGTGTGTGTGTGTGTATGTGCGTGTGTATGTGTGTGTGTGTGTGTGTGTGTGGTGGGGGGGGCTACAGGACAGTCATGTGATCATTATGATCTGAAGTGTTTCATTAAAGATCAGGGGGCAGTTCTCTTAAAGTCTGAGTTAAAGTTTCCTTAAAATAAAAATTGGCACAAAACTTCTGAATAAATTGAAGAGTACCTGACCTTTGACCTTTGACCTTTTTATCCTGAGTGTTACAGACATGATGATTTGTGGACGACTGCCTCATGATAAATTGTGTTTTAATGAATCACTTGTTGTGATATGTCGTTGTATCGTAACCTGTGACCCACAGTATGCTTTAACCTCTGACCTCTGACCTCTGAGCTCTGTCTGACCTTTACCCTGGAAACCCTCCATGTGTTCAAGTGACGCAGACACACAAACAGATTTTCCTCCTTATCTTCACTGTCTGACACACACACACACACACACACCTGTGTGTGTGTGTGTGTGTG
>NW_019521306.1:1482-2288 GCF_002814215.2 Seriola lalandi dorsalis | reverse complement strand
CACACAGGAAGTGGGAAATGAGAACAGGAACATTGGGGTCTGGATAAGCTGCACTCTGATGATCTCTTTCGGCTGCTTCATGGGTCGACCAAGGGTTAACCGCCTCACTGAACCCATGAAGTCTATACCGCTGTGTGTGTGTGTGTGTGTGTGTGTGTGTGTGTGTGTGTTTGCAAACAGACTGATAGTCAAGAAGAGAACATGGAACCATATTGCAGTGTGTATATGATATAGTGTGTATTTACACGTCTGTTAAGCCGTTAGTCATGAGCTAATGGGGCCAGAGCAGAGTGTGTGTGTGTCTGTCTGTCTGTCTGTGTGTCTGTCTGTCTGTCTGTGTGTGTGTGTCTGTGTGTGTGTGTGTGTGTGTGTGCATGCATGTGTTCCTGCAGCAGAGTGCAAGAATGTACAGTATGTGCATATGAGGCTTTGTCTGCGTCAGTGTGGCAGTTGCTCTAGAACATGGTATTAGACTTGCAAAGGGGGGTCAACGGGGATATGTGTGTGTATGTGTGTGTGCGTGTGTGTGTGTGGACAGACTATGTGGGTTATGCTTCATTTAAACTACAGGCAGAAATGCACTGGAGGCGTTGGATGTACACATTTTGCACACACGCCAACCGTTCCGACTGACCGAGCTGCCCTGGAAATAAAAGCTGCAGAAGTTGCAGCAGATTCTGAATTTCAACCAAAGACTTGTGAACGAACGGATCCTCAGGTCATTTTAAGATAAACAAAAAGAGATGAAACTTTTGTAATTATAATATTAAGCTGCAGGCAGCGAACAATGATAATAACACTTTGCA
>NW_019521306.1:0-675 GCF_002814215.2 Seriola lalandi dorsalis | reverse complement strand
AAATATAAAGTAGCCTATATATATGTTATAAATTCAACGATGGCTGAAGCTCTCATTAAGCAACAATCACCACCACATGTAGCTCCTTTAAGCTAACGTTAGCGCCTTTTCTTCAGGGTTTAAAGACTGAAACTGATCATATCCTGTTGAAAACATTTGATTCATATTAATGATCAGACTGTGGAAGTAAGAAGGAAATAGGATGCAGTACAAATGTCTGACCTTTGACCTCCGTGCTACTAGATAGTTTGGTGGAAAATAGAGATGTTCAAATGGCCAAATTTCTGTCACCACATTTGCATCTGCAGGTGTCGACCTTCGAAGAAAATATATGTGCATTCAAAACACATACGTGTGTGTGTGTGTGTTTGTGTGTCCTCAGTCTAATGAGGTGGAAGACAAACACTGAACGTTCCACAACATTATGGTTTTCAGCCAACAGCTAATGAAGTGAAGAGATCCCTGACACGCACACATACGCACACACACGTGCGCACGCACGCACACACCCAGTAGTACAGTAAAGTATAAATGTGGTAAACTAAATGAATGCAGTTACTTGCAGTGTGAACGTGTTTCCTGTGAGCGGAGGAGACTTTAAACATGAGGAGGACTCTGACTGACAGTATTGAGACTGGGCCGCCGTCTGCTCCCGCTGTTCTCATCGGGGGCCGA
>NW_019521305.1:13149-13844 GCF_002814215.2 Seriola lalandi dorsalis | reverse complement strand
ACAGTGAGGACGCGCTCAGAGGCCCAGAGCTTCTACTAAAACACACCGCACATGCTAACGGCCGGGCCTAGAACACAAGAGGACTTACCGTTCTTGTAGATCTTCTCAAACTCAGCCTGCTCTTCAATCCGCTGGCCCACATTCAGCACCCCCATCCTCTGTCCACACACAGCCAGGACACACATACTGGTCAGTCCATAAGCTTTCCAAAATACAAACCGAACACATGGCCCAGTGGCTGGAAACATGTATTTAAAGAGGTATTCCACCTACATGTATCTTCTAACGTCCATTTGCTTAGTATTTTTTAAATATTACAATTTTTGACAGAATGTTAAGCGTCAAATTTGAAGTGTCACTCATCCTGTGATGAAGAAAACACTTCTGGAGTTTATGTTGGTTTGCCAAATTACTATTTTCAAGGTCAAAAAATATCTGATGCTTAATGCTTAAGACTAGAATCTCCGTCTCGTGGTTCTCTGCCTCCACCACTCAGACTAGTTTCAGGTTACATCCCTGTTTATCCAGAGTCAAAGAAAATATGTTGGTGAGAAAAGCGGTGTGAAGTCTTGTATTATGGCAAAAAAGTCAAAAATTGATTTGATTATGAGAGGTCAAAGGTCAAGGTCAGTGTGACTTCACAAAACACACTATCTATCTACCTGACTGTGGCCGGCACAGAGGGACAAAAAAAA
>NW_019521305.1:3493-12738 GCF_002814215.2 Seriola lalandi dorsalis | reverse complement strand
AAAAAAAAAAAAAAAAAAACTCAGAATACTCCCTCACAGTAAACAGCTGCATATTCAGCCAGAACAGCTGCCTGGTAAATTACCCGTATTCATCTTGTATCTCAGAGACAGAATCCACTAAGATCTGGAGACGGTCCCATCGCATGTGGCTGCACTCTTTGTGGAAGTCGAAGGCGATGTAACTGAGGACGGAGGAGACAATGTCGCAGGATTAAAGTCCAACAGTCAGACGGTGCAGAAACAGATAGATAGAAATCAAAACACTCAAAACACTCAGAGCGTTTACATGCACTTCACAAACCGGTTACAGTTGGCTTTCTCTAGTAGACTGATCTGTAAATTCACTGCCTGTAGCTTCTGCCTCAAGGCGTCTCCATCAAAACAATAACAAAAGATGCAATTGGTTGACGTTGTGAAATAGCGTAGGGATCATGGGAGTTGTTGTCTTCACCACCATTACTGTAAGCTCCTCCCGGTTTGGCTTCCTTCAGTGTCAGTGGTTGAGAAAATCAAACAGACCCGCTGATTCTAACCGTTAAAAACACTGAATGAAGCAGTTTGACATTTAAAGTCAGAGTTTGAGCGACGCTGTACGGAGGACAGAGACTCAGGGAAGAGTTGGAGCTGAGATTGATGCTAACGTTGTTGTCAGGTTTACACCACCTAAGACATTTAATACTGAAACACAGAAGAGAAAGACAAGGGCGTTATTTCTTACTCGCGAGGAGAACGGACAGAGATTTGCTGAGATCTGATTGTTTCTCTGATAACTTATGAAGCAGACGTTCAGCAGGTTTTTACCAGCAGCTGAATTATCAACAGAGGTGTCCTCCTCTCTTCAGTGACACAGGACAGGACGTCTCCAGCAGCTGGGAGCTGAGCTGTCTCACATTTCCTCAGCTTGTTTCTCTGATAACTTCAGATCCAGACGTCCGACGACTAAAATCCTTCATCTGGTTCAAATATAGAGCTGAAAACCACCAAGGTGTAAAAAGTGTATGTGGCTTAAAACTAGATAAAAGTCAATGTTGAGCTTCTGTCAGACAAACACAGATCTGGTGACTGTGGAGGCCATTTGAGTTCAGTGAACTCATTGTCATGTTGAGCTTTGTGACATTGCGCCTTATCCTGCTGGAAGTATCCATCAGAAGATCGGTACACTGAGGTCCTAAAGGGATGGACATGGTCAGCAACAATACTCAGGTAGGCTGTGGCGTTTAAACAATGTTCAATTGGTACTAAGGGGCCCAAAGTGTGCCAAGAACATATTCCCCACACCATTACACCACCACCAGTCTGAACTGTTGATACAAGGCAGGATGGGTCCATGCTTTCATGTTGTTTACGCCAAATTCTGACCCGGCCATCCGAATGTCTCAGCAGAAATCAAGACTCATCAGACCAGGCAATGTTTTTCTAATCTTCAATTGTCTGATTTTGATGAGCCTATGTGAATTGTAGCTTCAGTTTCCTGTTGTCAGCCGACAGGAGTGGCACCCGGTGTGGACCTGCTGCTGCTGTCGCCCATCTGCTTTCAAGATTCCACGTGTTGTTGGTTCAGAGATGCTCTTCTGCATACCTCGGTTGTAACGAGTGGTTATTTGAGTTACTGTTGCCTTTCTATCAGCTCAAACCAGTCTGACCATTCTCCTCTGACCTCTGGCATCAACAAGGCATTTTCTCCCAGAGAACTGCCGCTCACTGGATATTTCCTCTTTTTCGGACCGTTCTCTGTAAAACCCTAGAGATGGTTGTGTGTGAAAATCCCAGTAGATCAGCAGTTTCTGAAATACTCAGATCCGCCCGTCTGGCACCAACAATGATGCCACCTTCAAAGTCACTTAAATCACCTTTCTTCCCCATTCTGATGCTCGGTTTGAACATCAGCAGATCGTCTTGACCGTGTCTACATGACTAAATGCACTGAGTTGCTGCCGGTTGATTGGCCTATTAGATATTTGCGTTAATGAGCAGTTGAACAGGTGTACCTAATAAAGTAAGATACGATAAGATGAGCTTTATTGTCTCTAAGGAAAAACGGTCTTGGACACATTCAGAATCTGCTGTTAAAATACAAATCTCACAATGCATAAATATGTCAGTCATGCACGTGTACACACACACACACACACACACACACACACACACACACACAATACCAACAGCACATATACAGATGCTATCAGCCGACAAATTGTCTCTGTCTCTGTGCTCCTACACAGAGACACACAGCATGAAAAGGGTCTGGAGTGACACAAGATCTTCTGCCTCTAATAAAGTTACAATAAAACCAAAATATGGCCGGGGGCAGGAGAGAAACCTGATCACCGACCTGCTGCATGTATACACAGATTTTGGAGTAACCTGGTTGCCACGGTGCAGGTAAACGCATTGTACTGCGGTTTCTCTGATTAACATAGTTACATAAGTTGTACATGCATTCTCAGCTTGATTATTGTGATGTACTGTATTCAGGTATTCAAAATGCTGCTGCTGGATTATTTCTGGATTAAACAGGTTCACTCGCCTCCCTTCATTGGCTCCCTGTTAGATTTCAGATTGATTTTAAATCTCTGCTCTGCCCCCAATTACATATCTGATTAATTGACATGGCCCAACTGACAATTTAGATAGGTGGAAGGAGGCCTGCTGGTCACCTCAAGGTCAAGGTTTGTGACTTAGAGCCCCGACTCAGTGGAACTCTCTCCCGACTTAAATCAGACACTGTAAATCTTTAACTTCCTTTAAATCTCTTCTTAAAACGCCTTTTATTTGTCTTAACCTTTGGTAATGTCTGAGACGCATTTTATTTATATTGTTTTATCTCTTATATACAGTATATATCCCATATTTCAGTTACTGTCAGATTTCTTTGGATAATTTTAATTTGAGGTGTTTTTTATTTATGCTGTTTTACACTTTTTATTATGCTCTGGTTCTTTGACCTTTTCTTTTATCTGGTTTTACCTTTTTTCTTGTGAAGCACTTTGTAACTTTCATTAAGAAAGTGCTATATAAATAAAGTTATCATTATTATCATTTTAATTATTATTTTAAGTGACTGTGTACTCACAGTGAAAGTGAACATACAAACTGGGCAAAGCATTGGGCGACACTTACCTGAGCATACCATTGTTCATGCCTGACACCATCTTTGCAAAGGCCTGTTCTAGTGGCTTCTCTGAGCCCTTCTGATTCACCTGGAACAACAAAACACACATCCGTCACGGAGTCTTTCTTCTCTTTACTTTGGAACCGATAACGAAGAGCTTGAAGGAGAGTCCTCACCAGGTTGAGAATAGTTTGCTTTCCATAGATGAGGAGCTGAGAGTCGAAATGCCTCTGGAAACCATCCATCTACACAAAGTTTTCAAGTGGTTAGCGTCCAATTTTCACATTTAGAAAAAAATAAATCGCTATTTAGAAAAAAAATACACAACGCCTCATCTTACGTGACTGGTGGTTTTGCTGATTATAGGTTTAGGTTTGTATTTGAGGTTGGGCCTCTGGCTCCAGTAAAAGGGCATGGAGCCTCGTGTCTGGGGATGAAAAAAAAAAAAAAAGTTAAGTCATTTCAAAAATCATTTCTGAAATCTTGCACTTCTCAAACTTAAATGCTTTAACATCTGATCTAAAAGACAGAATGAGAATATGAGCAGCTCTAATAATACTTGCCTGTACAAATGAAGCCTTTGCTCCCTCATACAAAACTATCTGCTCAGTCTCCACAAAGTTAGCAGCATGGCCCTCAGAGTCGATGCCTGTGCAGACAGCGGGACAGTGGTGAGGTAGACAACATTACCTTCCGCTACTGTTTAACTGCTTAGGAAGATGTGATGGCTGTCGGCTGCTTGGTGCAGTTCAGCAGTGGCGCGTTTCGGGGTCTGTTACCTCTGACGTAGTATCTGACGCCGGCCCGGAAGCAGCTTCTCCTGGATATGAGGATCCACTCAAAGATCTTCCCATTTATACGACACGGCTTCATGACGATGACTGAACCAGGACGGTCAAGGAAAAGTTTAGCTCAGGATCTAATCTTATATGATCTTATTTCATTTGATCTAATCTCTTCTCATCGTATTTCGCCTCATCGTATCTCATCTCACCTTATCGCATTTCATCTCACTGTCTCATCTCACCACATCTCTCATTTTATCTAACCTCATCGCATCTCATCTTATTTATCTCATTGTAACTCATCTCATCGTATCTCATATCTCACTTCATCTTACTCACGTCATCATATCTCATCAGGTGGTATCTCATATCTCATCTTAGCACATCTCCTCTCATTTTATCTTAACTCACCTCATCGTATCTCATCTTGGAAAATCAGAAAACAATAGAACATTCAGTGGAAAGGATACATCCATGGACAACAGGAAGTGCAAACTTATGAAGCTATGGGGAAACAGTCACAGTTATTCAGATGAAGTAAAATAAGAACAAAATGTTCACTAGCATGACTGAAAAACAAATGGGCCGTGGCTCGAGAGTAACATGTGTTACCTCTGGCTGCGCAGCAAGTTCTCTCAGGAGGTTCCCGTTCCACACGAACCTCTGATCTGCCTGAAAACCACGAGCAAGTAAGATATCAACACATGATTGATCAGTAACAGGAGCAAAGGCATATGACACTTAAAAACAATGATCATTGTGAAGTCATTAGCTCGTGATTACTATTTCCAACATGTTGTGGAATCCATGACATGAAGAACTGAGGCTGTTTGAGAATAAAGGGAGGAACTACCCCGTGTTTGTGTGGTGGTGGTGTTCCTATTAAAGTGCTCTGTGAGTATAATCAGGCTTTGGATACACACACAATACTTTAATATCAATAATTGATAGTTTGGGTCTGCCTGTAAACCTGTTTGTTAGTGCTAGTGGTCCTGTACAGCAATATGTCGTGTTCTACAGGCGTGTGCACAAGGTCATGCATACATACCACAAACACAAGGGTGATGTGACACAGATGGCTGGCATGACAGAGAACAACCTTACTACCATTTCTAACCAAAAACACTTGAGTACAAAAAACGTTTATCAATTATTTATGATAATTGTTTTGTTTTCATAGAAACAAAATCGATATGCAGCACTTTTCTGCCAGAGGAAAATGCTGTTTGGACAACACGCCCTCAGGCAGTTCGTCCGACGTCTCACCCTCTCCAGCAGACTCATCTCCTGGAAGTCGGGGCTGGTGTTGGCCAGCCGCTGCAGTGTGTGTGTCAGGTCGTAGTCGGTACAGAAGTAGAAGCCGTCTGTAGTCAGCACATTGTTGATCATTGACAGGAAGGTCTTATTCTCCTGCGACTAGAAGAGGAAAGGAAACAGACTTTTAGATTTCTGGAAAATTCATGACGATACACTTTGCAGAGTGCAGGAAACTTCACACTACTTGTACCGTATGTGTTGGGAATGCCCGGATGCAACTTTTCCTCTCCATATACCTCAGCTCGATCTAGTCTACGTCTGCTGACTGCCAGGGCTTAAAGCTGTTGCATACCAGAGCCTGTATTTATCCAACTTCCAAGAATAACACTTGGGGATGCTGTAAAGTAAATATGAACACAAGCTCCGTATTTCTCAAACTGCTAAAAGTCCAATTTTGAACTTGAGTAAAAAAATAATAGTAAAAGTCCTACTCAAAAAATTAAGTTAATAAACTTTAAAGAGACTTTTTAAGTCCAAAGACATTTAATAAATAGTTTTTAATCTTAACTGTTTATTTCCCATGTTAATTATCCCTGGAGATTTAAAAGGTTATTTACTGTATATATGTGATTTTAAACATTAATACAGCAGCGAACAACTACTTTCTATGTAAAGATAAAGTGGAGTAATGTCATCCTGAGCAGAGAAGAAACCACACCCCCCCCCCAAGACTGAATTTCTTTCCCAGTCCAACCGTGGAGCCGATACTGGTCTGGTTTACTGAGAGGAGAATCCTATAAGCTGCTTAAGGGTCCAGCTGGACTCAGAACTGTTTTTTCTTCTTCTCCATGTGTCATTTGATGGTTCATAATGTTTTGTCTGTAATGTAATAATGTTTTCATTAGTGGTGGCTACAATAGACACTATAACGTTAGCTTACTTGCTGTTTCCCATATTAAAAATGCGTTTGACAAATATTGCTATCTCTAGCTGGCTAACTGGCAGCATTGCTGTGAAGCATATCACATCAATGCTAGCGTGGGCTAACGGTTGTGCTTAGGTAGTTTCTTGCTAGTTCTTGTGTTCACAGTAACGTTCTTCAGTTGAGGTTCTTGTGTGTTTAGTGACACTTTTGTGTCATTTGACATCTATGACATCTAGTGGCAGTGACGATCATTTACAGAACCTTTAAATACTTCATCCAAATAAAATAAGCTTTACAAAATAATCATCATTCTATACGTTCTCGCAGAGGAGCATTTTTTAAACAAATGTACAATATGGCCGATGGAGAGTCAATCTTGACTTGTACACTTGACTGGTAGTAGGAGACAGTCACTTAATGAATGTGTCTTATTGCTCACACTCAGCAAACAATGTTTTTACCCTGAAGTTGGAACTTAGGGACTTCTGTAATGTCATTCTTAGCAGTTTGATAAACACAGGCCCAGGTCTGAGCCTGGCCACGCTGCAGGTAGTCTTGGCATGGGAATGAGAAAATATTGAGTTTGAGTGACTGACATGGGACTATAATGTTCTCTTAAGCTTTTAGCCACACTAAATCTTTGTTGCATATGAGGTAAATGTTTGGTGTTTTAAAACCAGCCGGCTACACACGTTCAAAAGTAAACCAGAGACTGACTACAGCGGATTAAATCTGCCTGCTGACAGAATGGGTGGTTGGACACTAGAAATGAGAAGCTGCTTTTGTTTATCTGTCTCATATCAAGGAGCCATTGTTTCAAAGGCAATAAGAATTACAATTGTAAATGTGCCAGTATGTGCCAGGCCTGAGTGGAAAACTTTGACGGATAGCAACACAAAGTAAGGGCAGGGTTTTTTTTTCCATGGACCTGGGTTTAGTGAAGGGTCAGTGTGTAGACTGTTGCTGTGTTGCTGGCGAGGCTTAGCTCGCCCTTCCACCTTCCCAGTCAGTCTTATGCAGCAGTGACAGTCGTATCAGAGAGTTCCGTGCTTTGTAGTCTCTGCTGGGCTAATAGGATCTGGCTGCTAAGCCAGTTAGCACAGAGAGTGAGGCCTGACGTCCTCCATCCTTTCACTGTTCACTCACTCCATCTGCTTTCTTACATTCCTCTCACTTCATCAGCTCTGTGCTTTCCACTGTTAACTGTGATTAGACTTATTGACTAGTTTGTACTGTCACTACCATACAAAAAGAGAAAAATTTAAGTATCATCTGCTCGGTAAAAGCCACACACTCTATTCTACAACCTTCTTTCTCATTGTTATTTCTACACTGCATACACAGTGTTTTACCATGAATTACATAGTTTCCAGCTGCGACTGATCGTTCAATTAGTACACCAGGAATAGAAGCGGCAACAGATTAATAATGCACTGCCTGCTTCACTGAAATAAGATAGCACTGACTGCAAAGACCGACTGAAACATGAGGTCTCAATCAGAGAGTGGACGCCCGTGAGACGCCCACACAAGTCGTCTCAATCTCCAAACCACTCACCACAGCAGTGTGATAGTCTACTGGTCTATCACACAGTACCACAAAAGTATTCACAACCTCTATCACTAACCTCAATGAGCAGGAAAAAAAATCAGAAAAAATAAGTGACTGCTGTCTCAAAACTGGTAGTTTAAGATCAGGAACACGTCACCTGTGATGCGGCTCGGTTACAGGTTACTGGAATGTTGGATTTCTTTTCATTATTAATTAATTTCTTTCATTTTTTATTTTATTTTTGTCAGAAAGGTCACTAAAATATCACTGTCTCCAGATTCAGCTCCTAAAATGGTTAAAAAATATATCTATATTTTCTCATTTTTCAATGACATATTCAGATTCAGCCTAGACACTGAAACATCTAAACTTTTCTCTGTCTTTTTTTTTGCTTGGAGCCGTGCGTCACCTGAAAAATCTAATGTGTAGATCAGCTGACACAGCACGGTGTAAACTATGTGTAGCAATGTACTACTTACTTCTGAGTACTCATGGGTCAGACTTTCAACATGCTGATGGGCGTCACGGCTGGTGTGATCCCATCACAACAATGTAGTTTCAATTGAGCTGATTTTATATGACATCATTTAAACTTGTGGTGTTTTTTTTTCCTGCTGCAAGATCCTCTTAAAGAGGACCTACTATGGCCATTTTTAGTGTTCATCCTTTTATTCTTGCTGTCTGATAAAATACATTTACATGCGTCAATGTTCCGCAAAAACATTATTTTTCTTCTGGACATTGTTTTTCACTGGCACTTCAAGTGAAAAACTGACCAATCAGAGCCCAGTGTGCTCAGAGGACACAATAATAATGCAGACTTCAGAAATCACTGTTGCAAAAATCAAGCATCTATCTGCGTAGGAGCAGTCCTCCTTGAAGTGCTGGGCTTACACTTTAACATTGGAGCAGTAGAGAAAAGGAAAAAGGTTTCTCCAGGCACTTGAGAACAGGTGTCCTTTTGTCATGGTTACAAAACTAAAGAAAAACCCTCAGTTTAAGTTATGTGCTGTGCCTTGTGTGGGGGCGTGCCAAGCTTACAGGTGGGCAGTGAATAGGTCGAGGAAGTAATGTCTGGACCCCCAACAAGGCAAAATTGGGTTTTGCCCTGACAGAGTTTCTCCCTTTGGTGTGAACTTTGAGCCTTGTGACTCTGGAGACCATTTACATGCAGAAAAACCTATATAACACACTATAGGAAAGGGAAAACTCAGAAAAGCATAATCGGTCCTCTTTAATAAATAACAACTAAGAATATTTGTTTCCCTGAAAGTTTCATTGTTGCTTATTTAGACATAAATATTCTATGTTGCAAAGACATATATAAGATTTCATGCCAACGGTTTGTGAAATACTCTCGTCCCACCCAGAGTCAAAAGAAAATCCTTTCTGTACTGTGTCCAGTACAGAAAGTCCTGGAGCAGTTTACACTAAAAGCACAGGACAGCTGCTGAGTAAGCAAAAACTGTTCAAAGGTCTTCTTCTTTTCACGTGTGACAGGGCCAGGATGTTTGAAATAGCATTAACTTCAGGTAGTCATTAAAAAGCCTCTGTGTGGAAAAGATTTCTTATCAGTAAAAAACACCATCAACAGGAAACAGGGTGAAGCTGCAGC
>NW_019521305.1:1614-2965 GCF_002814215.2 Seriola lalandi dorsalis | reverse complement strand
CGTGTCAGTGCTCCAGGGACATTCTGAGCCGTCCTAGAACATGTACAGTACCACTCAGGTGGTGAATGATAATGTGTAGAGGTGTGCAAAAAAACATTCATCATTCACTCTTCTGACAGTTTCTTTATTTGTGATGCATTTTCACAGAAACATGACAAAGTGAGTCTGTTACACTTGGACAGCTTGTACTGCTGAAAGTGATAGCTAGCTTAGCCACATTTTCATAGCCTAGCCTGTTAGCTTAGCTTGACCTCTGCCTGCACTGCAGCTTTTCCTCTGAATGGATGTTTCCAATGTGGCATTATTTGCTCGACACAAGTCAGTAAATGAAATCATTCAAAACACAAACTACTTGTGTTCATTCGCCTGCTGCTGGATGCTACGCTAATTACTAGCTGCTACATCCATGGTATGGTCTAATATTACTGAGCTGGATGTTTGTCTGACGCTGCGTCAGATTCTCAACATGATGAAACTGTTCATAAAGTCACTCTAACATTTGATCGTGTGATCATAGTTGACTGATCTATGTGAACTTGTCACCGTAGGAACAGTGGTTACATCACCTTTGAAACGAGCTGCAATGTTACAGTGCACGTACATCATACGTGTGCTCCAGCACTTATATAAATAGAACTACACTTATATATATATATAATATATGTATGTATGTATGTATGTATATGTAAATATGAAACATATAACGGCATATACTGTATGACCTATTACCGACTTTGAACCTCTACTAATACACGTGGAGAGTGAAAACAAAGATCAACAGAAAGGCTTCAAAAGGCGGTGACAGCTGAGATGGTGTGTCTCAACCAAAGCTTAAACAGTTTTGTCTGTTTATGTCAGTAATGCACAATGTCTTTAAACTTTCGAAGACTTTCTACCTGCGAGGGTCATCTCATTTGAGACCCTGTCGATTGCCAGCACAGCGTCAGCCCCCTCATCGCAGGCCTCGATGAAGAACTTCTCTGGGGTGGTGTGCCTGGGAAAGAACAGAGAAGATATTAAAGCCGATTAAAAGCTTGCTCCTGTAGCTTGCAAATGTTTCATCAGCTTCACCGAACATCTCAGCGTCAATGTACAGATGTAGCTCAGGATGCTAATGTTCTCATGCTCCAAAACATGTCAGCTGCTAGTGTGGCAGCAGCCACGACAGCAAGAGGTCAAACGATGCAAGGAGCATGACTGACTGATCTGCAATCCAGTTTGACCACTTACAAGCTGTTTAATTAGTTCTAGATCAATAGACTGAACCAAAGTAAAGAGAGACAAGAAAATGGTAGACTTCATTTACCTCAAATGCAAAGGGAGCCAGCCTTTATTTATAATTTCCCCTGAC
>NW_019521305.1:0-1110 GCF_002814215.2 Seriola lalandi dorsalis | reverse complement strand
ATGCAATAATCCAATCAGCCAATCACGTGGCAGCATCATGCGGGTACAAAGCAAGAGCTTCAGTCAATGTTCACATCAAACATCAGAATGAGGACAAAATGCGATCTCAGTGACTTCGATCGTTGGTGTCAGATGGGCTGGTTTGAGTGTTTCTCAAACTGCTGATCTCCAACCTTGAGGTGGATGGACTACAACAGACCACGTCAGGTTCCACTTCCTGTCACCCAGACCAGAAACCTGAGGCTGCAGTGGCCACAGACTCACCAACACTGGACAAGTTGAAGACCTGGTCTGAAAGATGCATACACCACTTCCTACGCTCAAGTTGGGATCGATAAACACAAACTTGACAGGAGAATGTGTGCACCTGAAAGCGTGACCCATGCGTACGAACAGGGGGTGAGGTGTTGAACTGAAGCCTCTCATATCATACGTCACTTATTGATCCACTTCATCATAAACATTCAGACCTGCTTGTGCGAGTGAGCCAGAGCTATTCCATAAGCTGCGTCCACATGTAAAAGATATGAACCAACTCTGATCAAGTTCTGCTCAATATTTCATCAGTGCTCACACACACATTAACAGCTGCCGCAGCCGTCAGCCTCACACTGTGTTTTGTGTGTAACGCTGCCTCTATTCTCCACAGGAACAAAAAGCAGATCAATATCCATGAGGGATTTTAATTCACAATTCATGGTTAATTGTGGGAGTGTTTTGGGTGGAGCTTGAGGCTTGCCGAAGTGCACAAATTTTCAAGTAGATTGATTTCTAAAGGGAAATTGCATGAAGGTGTCTGTGTGTGTGTGTGTGTGTGTACGGTTTGATATGTCTTATTGCTGCTAAGCTACGGATACGTGCAGCTTTGTAGTCAACTGTGACTCTGACGTCCCTGTGGAGGTCTCTTTCTCTTGTGGGGAACAATTACATAATACACTAAACCCATGATCATCTGTGTGGAGCAAACCATGTACAGTAATCACAACAGCCCTCACACTCTCTCACCACATTTCCTCATGTCTGTCTCCACTGTCAAACTACTGAATAAAGTGAGAAGAGAGAGAGAGAGAGAGAGAGAGAGAGAGAGAGAGAGAGAGAGAGAGAGAGAGA
>NW_019521304.1:1744-2770 GCF_002814215.2 Seriola lalandi dorsalis | reverse complement strand
CGTCACCACTGTTGTTGGAAACCATTGTGTGTGTGTGTGTGTGTGTGTGTGTGTGTGTGTGTGTGTGTGTGTGACCTTGGTTGGACTAATTATTTATATGGAGGACACAGCACGTTTTTCTGCCTCTAATGATTCATAAACAATTTTAACAGGATGAACTCCATCAGGACCTTAATTAGTCCAACACACACACCCACACACACACACCCACACACACACATACATACACACATACACACACACACACACACACACACACACACACACACACACACCATATATTTTAGTGGAAAGTGGAGACAGACTGAAGAGGACGTTCACCATCATGTAGCACCACCTGTTGTCACCTGCTTTGTGTAGGTCTGTTATTGCATCACTTGATTGACTAATTGATTAATCAAGTAATTGATGAAGCTCCACCAATTTAAATAATTTTAAATACTGTTTGCTGGTTCATATTTTATCCCAATATGTGTTGAATACTAAACTAAAGTTGTGTGTGAGTGAAGCTCAGGTGAGTGTCAGCAGGTTGGAGCAGGTGAACGAGGCACAGCTGGAGGTCAATCAGGCGGCAGGCGGAGCCAAACTCCAGCTCTACAAAACTACCTGCTGCCCAGGTGAGTGTGTTTCAAACAGAGGAAACAGTGAACACGCTAACACAATGTCGATGAGATCACTCTTCTGTCTGTTCTGTGGCGCTTTAGCAGCAGCAGCAGCAGCAGCAGCTCAGTCTGACTTAAACTGGAGGATTCAGTCTGTGGACCAGAGACCAGATCCACCTGAAGTCCAGGAGCCAGCAGGTAGAACTGATCCACATCACAGGGATCAATACAACAATGATCAGTGGAAACATTGACACCTGAACTCTTTAAAGTTCCTGGTTCAGTGATAAAGATCAAGAGTGACATGCTCATTAATAAGTCAGGTGTTAATATTTGAGTTTAAGCTTTAAACTGAATGTTTGTCTCTTTAGAAACGTTCAGCAGCAGATCAGAGATTATTCACCTGAAGGGACAAGAAAACTTT
>NW_019521304.1:0-1232 GCF_002814215.2 Seriola lalandi dorsalis | reverse complement strand
CCACCAACCTTTAACATGGAGGTATCCGGAGCCGCCGGCTGAGGAGGAGCCTCACTATCCTCCGGATTTTGAGCTGAAAGCTCCGCCGGCGGCCGCCAGTGTCGGCGCCGTCTGCGGGGAGAGCTCTGTCCGGGTGGAGGCCAACAAAGACCTGCTGGGGATCGGTAAACCTGTCCTGTCTGCGGACGTGACGCTGGGAGGGTGTCCTGCCACAGGAGAGGATCCTGAAACTCAGGTCCTGGTCTTTGAGTCGGAGCTGCACGGATGCGGCAGCCAGCTGCTGGTGAGGACGACACTCTGGGGCGTCCATCTTGTCGCGCCAAAAACATGACGTTTTGTTTAGGTTCAGATGGATCTAATCTTCCAGTAACTGACCTGAGACTCCAAGTTTACAGATTTTTGACACAAAGCATAAATCTCATGTTTGTGTAGGTTGTAAGTGTAACAGTGGTTGGCGAGAGCTCAGCAACTCCTCCGACCTGAACGACCACACGGGTCGTTTGTTCCAACCCTCTGATACGACCCTCAGGAGCGTCGCCGTGGTTACTATAATACCAGTCATGGCTTGGTTAGGTTTAGGAAAAGATCGTGATTTGTCGTTAAGATAAGTACTTCCTCAACATTAGACGATCTTTTGTTGTAATGGTTACAGTAATAACAACGTGGCTCACTTTGGTCACAGATAACAAACGTAAAAAGCTACTTTCACGTGGTCTCTCTTTATACTACGTCACCGACAATTTTCCCTTCGTTCTTATCATAATTACTACGACCACTAGGTATCGCCTAGCAACAAAATGGGTCATAATAACCAGACGGTAAAGGTGCTGTGACACCAAAACCAGGAGCTAAATGAGGCTGGAGGTCGGAAACAATTCTCTCTGGATTCTTGGAGACACTTGACCGTTAGCTGGTTAATTTCCGTGTCCAAAATATGGAGGTTGATTATGTGTCGTCCTGCCTGTTACTTCCTGTCTGTTTTCAGATGTCCGAGGACTCGTTCGTCTACGTCTTCATGCTGATCTACACCCCGAGTCCTCTGGGAGACAGTTCCATCGTCAGGACCAGAGAAGTCTCTGTCCGCATCGAGTGTCACTACTTGAGGTCAGACTCGACCACTCAACCTGTTTTTTTTAGTCTTCAGTCATTTCACTG
Organism: Seriola lalandi dorsalis; assembly: GCF_002814215.2. Lineage (NCBI taxonomy): Eukaryota > Metazoa > Chordata > Actinopteri > Carangiformes > Carangidae > Seriola > Seriola lalandi. The sequence goes on along the minus strand of NW_019521304.1, from coordinate 77 downwards.
TCTGCTTTGTTTAAATGTTTCCTGACGTTTTGGCTTCTGCTATTGGGGAAACATTAAAGGTGTTTTGTTTGTTTTTT
>NW_019521303.1:1774-2744 GCF_002814215.2 Seriola lalandi dorsalis | reverse complement strand
TTCTCCTGCGTTAAGCTTCGATAACATGCAACACCTTGAGCTTTTTAAGAGGTTGCACTTTTCAGAGAAATGTCTCCAGAGACGCCGCGAGACGTTAAGTGTGGAGGCGTGTTTCTGGGTGAGGGGACACCCGGCTTTCCTCAACTTCTTTGCAGGATGAAGACATGGGGGGGTCGTGGGGGGGGTCTTAAGTAGACCAAGATCGGGGTCAGATTCATAATAAAGTCTCAGTTGATTGTTTTAAAGCCGTCGCAGTTTCAAATGTTTTGGTTTAATGGAGTCAAAAGTGAATTTCAGTCACGGAAACCAAGAATAACTTTTAAGGTTTCAGCTCCTGTTATGGGATTAGGGGAGGACGTGTGTGTGTGTGTGTGTGTGTGTGTGTGTGTGTGTGTGTGAGTGTGTGTGTGTGTGTGTGTCGGGGGTGGTGACTCCACTAATGGGGGTTTAGCTGAGACACATTAAGACTTGGAGGAAAATGGTTGAGCGTGATTAGTGAGCGCCTTAATGGTATAATGTCGCCTCTATTTCAGTCTTCCTGGCGAGAAAGAGAGTGTGTGTGTGTGTGTGTGTGTGTGTGTGTGTGTGTCCTATTTGAACACATCCTGTGAAAAACTCAATTTCCTATCATAAATTATTGGTAATTTCTAAACATTTCATTTAATTTAAACAGCTGTTAGGAAGTAGTTTAAGGGTTAAAGTTCAGTTATTTTTAGGTTAATGTAAAGTTCTACGTCATGTTCATGTTCGCAGCTCAGTGAATGAATTCATAAATGTCATTTTCTAAAGTTAGTTTCTGATCAAAATGAGACGGAGGATTTTCACTGTTCCTGTTACCGCTGTATCACAAAGCGTGGCTCCTGTCGCCTAGCAACCCTTGACAACATGTACGTTTATTTTACTCACTTTTTGGTTTAAGGTCCTTGGTGTTAACAGCTGTACCGTTAGCTGTGTATCAGTGTAATCCTCC
>NW_019521303.1:0-1056 GCF_002814215.2 Seriola lalandi dorsalis | reverse complement strand
ACACATATCTGATTACACAGGTCGGTATTGGCTCCGTAATTGATGAATTGATATTAATCCAACTGTTCCTCCTTGACCGGCTGTGTGTGTGTGTGTGTGTGTGTGTGTGTGTGTGTGTGTGTGTGTGTGTGAACAGCGACAGACATGGCGTCCGCTGACAGCCTGGCTCGGTCTTATCTGCACTGCAGGAGTGACGTTAGAGAGCCAGAGGGGGAGGAGGGGGTGAGAGAGAGGTAGAGTGTGTGTGTGTGTGTGTGTGTGTGTGTGTGTGTGTGTGTGTGTGTTTCTCTTTCAAACAAACACTCTTCACAGCGTTCTTCACTTTTATTTCTCCTCTTCAGATGCTCGACCACTTTCTGACCTTCGGGGGAAAAAGCCTAAAGACGAACTTTCACGTCAGTTTCAGAGACAAGAAATAAAAAATGTTGACGCACATATTAATATTATTATTATTACTACATGGATTGTAAAACACACACACCATCATTTAATTGAAGCATCTTTTTCTATGTTTCAGTACATACGGACAAATCACAGCTGCGGCACATTTTATACTTTGTTTATGTCGTTATTTATTTATTTATTTGATCGGGAAAATGCCATTTAACATAGTTTTGAATACAAGGTAGGAAACTAACGTGTTGCTCAAAGAGTTTATAGCTGTTGCTAATTCTCATCTCCTGTCTCTAGTTGGACTTTTACATGTTTAATGTAAAATAAATCCGTCAATAGTGATAATGTCGCACAATTAGCAGAAATATACAGATGTTTAGTTTAAAAAGAGACGGCAACAATCTACAAATAGTCAAACAAAAGTTAAAAATAATATATATTCACTGTCAGTTGTTGCTCTGTTGTTCAGACTGCGGTACGTTATCTTTGTGTATCTCTACATGCTCTTCTTACATGTGTCTGGTTTTGTTTTAATGTCAATAAAGCTGCATCCAATCTGATCTGTTCTGATGGAATAAGTCGAAGGAAGAATAACAACCGAAAATACAACAGAAACGAGACAATTCGATCAACGTTTTCTCCAAAAGAAGTTTCATATCACAC
>NW_019521302.1:9239-9780 GCF_002814215.2 Seriola lalandi dorsalis | reverse complement strand
TTCAAGTCATATGTAGGTTTACACAAGGTTAACGGTATAAAAAGGAAATACGGTAAATAAAGTATGTGTATGATGCACATAAGTTTCAGCAATTGATCATAAAACACGACATACACACACACAGATCTATTTCTGTGATGTGTGTTTGTGTCTCGTGTTGTTGGAGGATCAAGGTCGGATGCCTCTCCAATCTTGTCTGCTGCGTTCCATTAATAAAACTGTGTGTGTGTGTGTGTGTGTGTGTGTGTGTGTGTGTGCAGCATGACTCAGATGACACACACACACACACACACACACACACACACACACACACACACACACAGGTCTGATCCTGCTCAGAGCTGTAAGTCTCATAAGATTTAATGTTGTGTCCCAGATACACAGTGAGCCCTGATTGACTGCAGCACATCACACTGTAATGATAATGATGATAATCAATCATAATCAATATGCAGATTAAATGATAAATGTTATGGAAGGTAATTAAAGCCAAGCTTTAAATTATTAACTATAAGATTCAGTAACAAAACTCATTGTATGT
>NW_019521302.1:7388-7598 GCF_002814215.2 Seriola lalandi dorsalis | reverse complement strand
TAGCCTAAGACAGAAACACACACACATTATATCTTTGTCACGGACACGTTTCTGACCTGAAACCTAAAACCAGTCTGAAGACAAAATGTCCTCACAGCACAGGTGTAATATCACAGAGTCCTCATAAAGGTGGTGACACACACACACACACACACACACACACCGTGCATTCACCTGTCCCTTGGAGAAAGGTGCTCCGATGATCCCGGC
>NW_019521302.1:3860-4486 GCF_002814215.2 Seriola lalandi dorsalis | reverse complement strand
GTGTGTGAGTGTGAGTGTGTGTGAGTGTGTGTGTGTGTGAGTGTGTGTGTGTGTGTGTGTGAGTGTGTGTGTGTGTGTGAGAGTGTGAGTGAGTGTGTGTGTGTGTGTGTGTGTGTGTGTGTGTGAGTGTGTGTGTGTCCTCACCCTCCATCAGTTCAGCCAGGAAGGGGATGGTCTCCGGCAGCAGCACCATGTAGTTTTCCTTCAGCTTCGACGCCAACTCCATCAGCATCAACAGAGAGGAGAAACGCACCTGAGGAGAAGGAGAAGGAGAAGGAGAAGGAGAAGGAGAAGGAGAAGGAGAAGGAGGTGTATAATTCACTTAATTTTCTGTATTTATACACACTTACACTCATCATAAAGAAACTGTTGGTGTGTTTTCCATTGTGATGGTATTTGTCCCAGGAAGCTGCAGCACAAAGAAAAAGAGCAGCACTTCCACAGAAGAGTTCAGGGTCGAACGCTGAGAGGCGACACCCAGGGCACAAAAAGCTCATGGCTCTGAGCCCCCCTCTAATGACTGAGGGGCAGATGTGTGCAGGTGTTCTCACCTTGGCGTCGCTGTGCCTGGTCTTGAGAAGGATCTGGTAGTTGAGGGTTTTCCACAGAGAGTCGTCGGCCAGAGC
>NW_019521302.1:1785-3139 GCF_002814215.2 Seriola lalandi dorsalis | reverse complement strand
GAGACACTGAGACATCTACTATTTACTGAATCTGCAGCAGCTTCATCCTGAAGCTGAAATAAATTACAAATTTGCTAAATGAAGAAATGACGTATTAAAAAAAAAAAAAAGAAATAAGTTAAATTACAAAATAAAATGTCAAATTTAACAGAAAATAAAAAGAGGTAAAATAAAATATTATACAATAGTGATGATGTGTGGGCTCACCTGTCTTGGAGCTGTTGGTCTGTTGGAGCAGGTCTGAGAACGGTTTCACCAGGTTTCCTGCGAACAGGACGAACAGTCCTTTGAGCCGCTCGGCGACGCAGTCGCACAGACGGTAGAACGTCAACAGGCGCTCCTTCCTGTCGGCTTTGCTCCAGTCAAACAGCTGCAGGAGAAACAACATCAACATCAACCACCTCCTACAGGGTCGGAACACGAACCAACATGGCGGCAGGTGATGTTACCTTGAAGAAGAGCGGTCTGAACGTGACCTCCGACAGTTTCATCACCATGGCGATCAGACAGTCGATCACACAGCCCTCGACCTGCGACGTCTTCTCCAGATCCCCCTGAAGAGAGGAGGAGTTAGTGACACGGCCGTTTACCTGGTGGATCAGCTGATTAAACCTGTCGGCCTCTGACGGTAACTCCCATCTATTCAATGTTTACTTTTAATTTTGAAGTCATTTAATGCATTTTTAGATTATTTGTGTCATTGAATTGTCCGTGTTGCTTTTGTTCGGTCACTCGCTGCCTGAAAAGTGTTTTGAGTTGAAACAGGAAGTAGAGGGAACTCACCTGGCAGTGTTGGGCCCTGAAGTCGAGGGCGGTGAGGAAAAAGGAGGTGAGCTCTGATTGGTGGACGTTGAGCTGATCTTTCTCCATGTGAGCGATGTGTTCCTTCAGGATGCTCATCAGCGCCCCCAGCTGACCCTGCAGGAAAGCACGGGGTCAGAGGTCACTGAGGTCACATGACATCACTCTCAGCTGATCTGATCTGAGTAATCGATCTGTCCTTCAGGCTGCGTTCATGTTGTCTCATGCTGATGCAGCTGAGAGACGACACACAGCGAAGCAAAGGGAAGACGGATATCCACGCTGACGGGATCGTTAAGATTTTAATGATCGATACCACTTATTGATCAGAGACAGAGACAGAGACAGAGAGAGACAGAGAGAGAGACAGAGAGAGAGACATAGAGAGACAGAGAGAGAGAGGGAGAGAGAGAGAGAGAGAAAGAGAGAGACAGAGAGAGACAGAGAGAGAGAGAGACAGAGAGAGAGACACAGAGAGACAGAGAGAGAGAGAGAGAGAGAGACACAGAGAGACAGAGAGAGAGAGAGACAGAGAGAGAGAGAGAAAGAGACA
>NW_019521302.1:0-1131 GCF_002814215.2 Seriola lalandi dorsalis | reverse complement strand
AGATCGACCCAGGACCAGGACCGGAGTCCGGACCAGGAGCAGCTTTGTCCTGACGAGGCCCAGCTGATGGATTTAGGATGAATTAAGATTTATGACCTTCAGGTGGAACACTTTTTGGATCAGGTCTAGTCTTCCTCGGGTGTGTTCAGGTGTGTTCATGTGTGTTCTGACTGACCTCTTCCTGTCACATGTTCAGGAAATACTCCACCGAGGAGGCGGGGGCGGGGCCTCTCACCTGTGATGTGGTGTCCTGCAGGTAGGGGCTGATGAAGTGAGGCAGCGTCTCTGTGACTCTCTGGAGGGCGGTGACGGCGCTCAGCAGGTAGATCTCATTGGTCAGCAGCTCCTTCCTGTCTGTCAGCGTGTGCAGCAGCGCCGGCATCAACCTGCAGGAGAGCAGACAGAACAGCAGCAGGTTATAATAATAATAATAATCATATTTATTATTATGTTATTGTGATAAGACACAGGTTTGAGTCGATGTCGTGATGCTGCTCAGGTGTATCCTCACCTGGGTAACTGTGGGATGGTGAGCGCCTTTAGCGCAGCGACCACCTCAGCGATGCAGAGCAGCGCGCTGCCCGTCACGTTCTTCTCTTCCTCCGCCAACGTGACCATCTGCACCGTCTGCAGCAGCACGGGGACGAACGCCTCCTGGTGGGCGGAGCCAAAACTGCGACAGAGCAGCTTGAGGCTGTAGAGCGCCGTCTGCCGGTTGATAGCCTGCTCCGCCTCCTCCTCCATCGCCCTACTGTGACCTTTACCCACGATGCTCAGCAGGTCTCCGATCAGCTGTAAGAGCACGGTGACCTGCAGAGACAGAATCAATTCATTTACATTAGTCATTAACGAAACTAATTAAGATTAAATATGATTTCTGATAAAAAAGAGAGAAATTCAAAGGATAAATAACGTCATGAGAAGAAGTTCATTAATGTAATTTTATTGACATTAAACATCAAGTTCTTGTTTCTAAGTTTTTACATCAAACGTTTGTTGTTAGTAATCAATTATAATTAATAATGATAGAATAGTAAACTACTAATAACAAATATCTGAGTGATGTAATTATTAATAGATTGTGTTATTGTATGTGTCACTGAAGGAGGTAATTTAATGTTATTTTACTTT
>NW_019521301.1:5480-6343 GCF_002814215.2 Seriola lalandi dorsalis | reverse complement strand
AATATATCCCCTTATAGGTGACATATATGGAAACATCACATATTACATTTCTGTATGGGATCTGGGCTAAAAGTGAAAGTTTCCAGATGTTTGGGCAAAGTTTCAATACGGATATATGTTTGGCATCTTGATTATGTTAAGATATAGAAAGCTCTTTACCAGGTGTTATTCTCAAAGTTACCATCACCTCTCCACCACCTCATAAAGAGCCTGTCTCTGATGACTCCACTTCACTCCTCACCTCGCTGTGGATCGTTGTTAGGATCGTAGCGCTGGTGCTGCTGGTCCTGGTGCTGCTGGGATTTCTTCATGTTAGGAAACACACAGGTACTTCTCCCTGTAATATACTGTATGTGAACGACTGCCAGAAAAGCTGAATTTTCCCTTGAAAGAGCCACAAGTTACTTAAATGTTGGGCTTTAATTATATTCTATTCTTCTATTATTTTCATGTTTTTTTCCAACATCTGTTTTTCATGCCCATATGTTCAATTTAAAATTAAAGATGAACATTTAACAATTTTGTTCTCTAAAAAAAAAAACTGGCGTGAATGAATTAAATAGCACAATTTAAACTGCTTTTCTCTTGGTGTCAGTATTTTTGCTTTTCTTTCCATCAGATTCCTCAAAGTCGCCAACAACAGGATCACACACAGGTGAAGTTTTTAAACTAATGTGCCTCAAATCAACGTTGTAAAAAAGAACATATCATTACTTTTTTACTGTGGGGACTAAAGAATTTAGACTCATTAAGAGTGAATTTTCAAAGATATAATGTGCATGTATAACTAGACCTGTCTACCTACCAGCCTTCTGCTTGTGTGTTTAATAAATTCAAACGTTTTCTTTTGTGTTTCAGTCTGT
>NW_019521301.1:833-4832 GCF_002814215.2 Seriola lalandi dorsalis | reverse complement strand
AAAAAGGCATGGATGATTCAAACATTATGGACTTATGACTGATAAATGAAGATTTATGGAACATTAACTGAACGTCAGGTCATGTTTTTCAAGATTTACCTTTTTTCTTCTTTCCACGTCTTTTCATTTCCAAATATTATATAATAACCAGCACCACATCACCACACACAAGAAGCAGAGGTGTTTATAAGTTAATGGTTGTGATTTAATGTTTTTATACTATTGATGATTTCTTGGACTTTTCCCATTAAAATACTGAACTTTCGCTTTTCACCTTTTTTGAAGCCAAAACATCTGGTGTATTTTGAAACTCCATGTCCCGTCATATATGTCGCATATTACCATATGAAATGCTTGTTACTATGGTTACATCTGTCTTCCTGGTGTCCAGAGGAGCTGTCGTTTCACACTGTAATTAATGATTTGTCACATTTAAGGTAATTTACAATAATTTATCGGTACAGAGAAACAGATGCTGACATGACATGTAGCAGTTGAGCATGTGAACAAAGGTTAGAGCAACAGGACTAAAGTCAGCGACAGTCTAAGACCCTGCTAGTATCACAGAGAGGCTCAACATGTCATTTCACCTCAGAGCAAAAAGGAGGAAGCTAAAGAGTTTAGGATTCTTTGACGTGAACCAGTGCTGTGACTAAAAATGAAATGTTTGACTTTGGATGAAAGGTGATAAAAATCAAAGTTATCTTGGCAATAATGACTTTGTTCATGAAATGTTCTCGACGTTTCCCTTTCAGATTATGAGTTTTCTTGCATTTTAAGATGAATGAGCGCAACAATTTAACTTGTTTCCGAAGCAGAATCAGGATTATCCAGAGCCACAGTGTCCCTGAACCACACAGCAGCCAAAGACCCAGAGGAGGAAGATTTCTATTCATGTGTCCAGGTGAGACAGGTGGTCAACTGCTTCTTCATTTGACTAATTTGTTTTTTTTTTTAAGGAAATCAAAGTACCCGTCACTACTAAATGTTACGAACTGACACAATCAATGTCTTACAAATGAAAAAATTCTGGAAATTTTCATCCATTTATTCTGTTTTATTAACAGTATAAAACCTGAAAATAATCAGTTCACTCATGAAAAAAATGTTCTAAAATAAGGGTTCACTTATGTGGCCTTTCCCTGAGCTTTCAAACATTTCACAGGGCCTTCATGAGTGAATGGTGCCATTACAGGACCTTTGTCTTGTGCTTATGCTTGTTTTGTATTTAGGTAATGTTATAACCTGTGCACAGATATTATCTTTATATGTGGTGGCCTCAGCCGTCTACTTCCTGCGGTCTGCTGGAGAGGGGGCAGCGCTGACAGGGATAGGCAGAGGCTCAACAAACTGATCCGGAAAGCGAGCTCTGTCCTGGGCTGCCCCCTACACTCCATTGAGGAAGTAGGTGACAGGAGGATGTTAGCTAAGCTGACATCCATCATGAACAATAACTCTCACCCTCTGCATGACACTGTAGGGTCTCTGAGCAGCTTCTTCAGCAGCAGACTTTTACATCCTCGCTGTAAGAAGAGGTTCCTTCACTCCAGCAGCTGTCAGACTCCACAACTCCTGCTCTTCCTCACCATGTGCAAACTTGCACTTTTTCATGTACATATTGTGTATATTGTATTTATAAGTGTATATTTGGTGTATTTTTATGTATATTTCCATAGATGTTTATTCTATAGATGTTTATTTTTCTGCTGTGGTAAATTAATTTCCCAGTTGTGGGATTAATAAAATTAATCTAATCTAATATATTTTCTTTTAAAGGTCACAAAAAGAGTAGAGACACCTGACAAGGAAGGAGAGACTGATGTGTTGAAGAACAAGTGACAAATAATACAGTTGAATTTGTACATTTTCTATGAAATTGTATTTATACAAGTGTTTTTCAAGCATAATACGTAAAAACAGAATTTTGAATTACATTTATTGCAAATAACAAACTGTCACCACTATAGGAAAAACATGTAATCCAGTATGGTCCTGCTGTACATCTACATCAAAGTATTCACATTTTCTGTAACGAAACACATTTATAAACTGAATTTACACTAAGATAAAACAGCCGCAGTCACATGCACTTTAAACTGTGGTATGTTGTAGATTAAATTGGAAATCTATTGAAAGGCAGTGTCATTGTGTGAGTTTATTACTTGTAACTTTTATCTTCTCTCCATATATCCTTGGATTTCCCTTGATGATCTGATCAGTCAGTTCAGTTTTACTCAGATTTAACTCAAAGCATCAGCCTCTTCTTATTAGTGGAACAGTTAAACCACCTTGTTGTATCTGCTGTCTAATAATGTGGTCGACATTAGTGTGAACATTTATAGGATTCTGGAAATTTTGCTGGTTTATATATATGAAGACAAGACTGCAGGAATCTTTGGCTTTATTTCATAAATGAACAGTACAGATTAGCATCCACTGAAGGGGGGAAGGCCACAGCAATACAAAATATTACAAACTGGTAATGAAGAAAAACCAGTGGTGAAATTTTTAAATGATGCTGAAAAGCTAAAAAAAATACAATAAAACACACAAATGTCTTCATGTGCTGTGAAGTCACATTTTATAACCTCCACAATTAAAATAAATGAAATAAAAACCTTCACACCTCAGACAATTCAACCTCAGTTTTCAGTCATAATTTTCAGTCTCATCAACTGTTGACATCTGGTTTGTAAAGATGGAACATGACTGTGTTTCCTTGGCAACTCAACCTAAACAGAGGATGTACACTTCATTGCAATAATTCAATAATATTCTGTTTGTTCACAGATATTTACAGTATAAACAGCAAATAAAAAGACATTCGATTCACTATGAGACGCATGAACGAAGAATTCTTATCAATTGAAAATACAAAAAAGAAATCGACCATCATCATCATCATTTCCACCTTTTTAATTGTTTTTCATTTTTACCTGTATTTTCTCTCTGCTGCCTTTTTCTGTTTCTAATGTTTGTCATGTCCTTGTCCAAATTATTTTTCTGTTTTAAATTGCTGGTCATGTTTTTTTTTCTCTCCACTATCAACACTAAACTGAAGATCCTTCATATTGATTTGAGCCACTTAAAGAATTAGTGTCATCACCTCCGTTCTTCACATCATCTTCGGGTTCATCCTGATCTACGCCGCTTCCTCCTTCCGGCACATCTGGAGAATTTGTTTTATTATTTGTATCATCTCTTTCTTCCTGTTTATCTTCCCCCTTCGGATCATTCTCTCTCGTTCCTCCTGTCATGTGTCCGTCTCCACTCTGTAGTTTATTTTCTTCTTTCCTCTTTGTATCACTCTTTTCGTCTCCTGTTGATCTTCCTCCTCCCTCTGGAGCCTGATCTCCTCTTTCTTCTGACAGACTTTCACTCTTCCCCAGTTTTTTTGTACTTTGTGATGGAGGGTTTTTTGTGTTGGTGTCTTCCACAGGTTTTGCGTCTCCTCCATCTTTATGGCTTTCTCCCTCCGTTTGACTCTGATCTGCTGTTTCAGTATTTGTAGGTTTCCCTTCTTTACCTTCTCCCTCATCATCACCAGTGTTTTTGGTTCCTCCTGCTGGTCCTCCATCCTCTGGACCCTGATGACTCTGAATCTTCTCCAGATTCTCTTCAGTTTGCAGCTTTTGTGTTTCTGTTTGTTGTGCTGTAGGTTTTGACTCGTTGGTCTCTTCCTCTGGTTTTTTGTCTCTTGCCTGAGTCTCATCTTTATGTTTTTCTCCTTCTTTTAGGCCCTCACCTGCTGTTTCAGTGTTTGAAGATTTCCCTCCTTTACCTTTTTCCTCATCGTCATCAGTCTTTTTGGCTCCTACTGCTGGTCCTCCATGCTCTCGACCCTGATCTCCTGTTTCTTTTAGACTCTCATTCTTCTCCAGCTTTTGTTGTGTTTCTGTTTGTTGTGTTGTAGATTTTGACTTGTTGGTCTCTTCCTCAGGTTTTTTGTCCTTACCTTCTTCCTCACCGCCAACCCTCTTTGCGTTTTCTCTTGCTGGT
>NW_019521301.1:0-813 GCF_002814215.2 Seriola lalandi dorsalis | reverse complement strand
GGAGAATTTGTTTTATTATTTGTATCATCTCTTTCTTCCTGTTTATCTTCCCCCTTCGGATCATTCTCTCTCGCTCCTCCTGTCATGTGTCCGTCTCCACTTTGTAGTTTATTTTCTTCTTTCCTCTTTGTATCACTCTTTTCGTCTCCTGTTGATCTTCCTCCACCCTCTGGAGCCTGATCTCCTCTTTCTTTTGACAGACTTTCACTCTTCCCCAGTTTTTTTGTACTTTGTGATGGAGGGTTTTTTGTGTTGGTGTCTTCCACAGGTTTTGCGTCTCCTCCATCTTTATGGCTTTCTCCCTCTGTTGGACCCTGATCTGCTGTTTCAGTATTTGTAGGTTTCCCTTCTTTACCTTCTCCCTCATCATCACCAGTCTTTTTGGTTCCTCCAGCTGGTCTTTCATCCTCTGGACCCTGATGACTCTGAATCTTCTCCAGATTTTCTTCAGTTTGCAGCTTTTGTGTTTCTGTTTGTTGTGCTGTAGATTTTGACTTGTTGGTCTCTTCCTTAGGTTTTTTGTCCTTACCTTCTTCCTCACCGCCAACCCTCTTTGCGTTTTCTCTTGCTGGTCCTCCATCCTCTCGAGCCTGATCTCCTGTTTCTCCTAGACTCTCATTCTTCTCCAGCTTTTGTTGTGTTTCTGTTTGTTGTGTTGTAGATTTTGACTCGGTCTCTTCCTCAGGTTCTTTGTCTCTTTTCTGAGTCTCATCTTTATGGCTTTCTCCCTCTGTTGGACCCTGATTTGCTGTTTCAGTATTTGTAGGTTTCCCTTCTTTACCTTCTCCCTCATCATCACCAGTCTTTTTGGTT
>NW_019521300.1:6746-7336 GCF_002814215.2 Seriola lalandi dorsalis | reverse complement strand
CACACACACACACACACAGAAAGTAGGTCACCAGTTTCACAGGTGAATTACGGCTCATATTATTCTCATTCTTTATCCCTCTGCACGTCAGCAGCCGCTCACCACAGATAGCAGCGACGTGCAGTGGAGTGTAACCTCGATCGTCTCTGGAGAACGGCGTGACGATGGACGGGTCGTTCAGCCGCCTGCAGCAGAAACAGCAGAACATAACGTCCCGACAGACCGTTTAGAAAGTGCACTGAAACTGACAGCTGGTCTCATTTTACATCAATGTTTTTATGTTCATTTTCATGCGACTTTGTGCTACATTTCTTGTATGAAAGGTGCTATACATATTAAGTTTATTATAATTATAATTGTTTCTGATGAAAGTGTCAGATAGAAACTGTGTCAAACGCTCTTTAAATTCATAACCACGCTGGAAAGTCACACACTGTTCACACTTTTGTCAATGTGATGTCAAGTATTTATTTAAATGCAAATCACATCCCCTGCAGGTGACTCTTCACAGTTTACAGCCACTAAAAATATATAGACACACACACACACACACACACACACACACACACACACACACACACACACACACA
>NW_019521300.1:0-982 GCF_002814215.2 Seriola lalandi dorsalis | reverse complement strand
TTTAGTTTCCGTCACAGTTCTAAGAAAGCGAAGCCACAGCGGTGTCAGACACAGTCCAGCAGAAACATCAAACATTTAAACCAACTAACATTTGATTTGGTGACGTTGAGTTTTGGTCACAGTGACAACAACTGAATTACTCTTTCAAAGCAGGAAAGGAGGTTTTAGTTATCCTGAGGTATTGTGATGCTTATGTGAATCATGCTGTGGTAGTGAAAGGGTTAAACACTGCACTAACAGTGTATAAGTTTGTGGGATCACTCAGGTTGTTGTTCAGATGTGGAGGCTGCTAACCTACAGACTAAGACTTTTATTTTGAAAGCGTGTGCACATGGAAAGATAAATGTGATCTGAGTGAACTGACCTCCACCGCCTGTTTGAGTAGAGTCATCTGAAGCTCCTGCTTGGCCAGGAGTTTCTGCAGAAAGAACAAACAGCCTCCGTCAGAGCAGTGAAGGCAGAGAAGTGACATTAGTCACCACAGGATGTGATGCAACTCCTCGCATCACTGTGATTAGGCAGAAAATCGACCAGAGAAGAAGAAGGTGGGGCTCGGTGAAGACGGCAATGTCGCAGATTTTTTGTAGCAGAGGATTTTTACAAAGTTTAAAACATGTCTGTAGAGGATCTTTAAAGCAAGAAGAGAACTCTGTGAACGACTGCGTCACTTCCAGTGTAGAAAATCTGGTTTCCAGGGATCCTGCACCTGAACTCGGACACAAATCTGCTTCTCAAATTCCCAACCCAACCCGTCCCACTGTGTCTCCATCACTCTCCACTGCCCCAGACTAACAGCTGATCCGACAGGACGGTCGGCTACTCACCAGGCGAGAGTCTCTCAGCAGACACTGAAGACACTTAGTGTAGAGGCCGTTCACCGAGTCCTGAGCGGAGGGAGGAGGGAGAGCTGTCAGTGCTGGAGTGTCGTAAAAATTAAACCTTTACATGGTTTAGTTCATTTTAATAAAACACAAGAAAGTCT
>NW_019521299.1:0-1220 GCF_002814215.2 Seriola lalandi dorsalis | reverse complement strand
AATCATGATATAGTAAGGCATGAAAACGTCAAAAAACATCATAGTATAGTAAGGTATGATAATGGAAAAAAAACGTCATAGTATAGTAAGGCATAAAACGTCATAGTATAGTAAGGCATAAAATGTCATAATATAGTAAGGTATAAAAATGTCAAAAAAACATCATAGTATAGTAAGGCATAAAACGTCATAGTATATTAAGGCAAAAAAACGTCAAAAAAACGTCATAGTATAGTAAGGCAAAAAATGTCATAATATAGTAAGGTATAAAAATGTCAAAAAAACATCATAGTATAGTAAGGCATAAAACGTCATAGTATATTAAGGCAAAAAAACGTCAAAAAAACGTCATAGTATAGTAAGGCAAAAAAAAAAAAGACAAAGAAACGTCATAGTATAGTAAAGCATAAAACGTCATAGTATAGTAAGGCAAAAAAAACGTCAAAAAAACGTCATAGTATAGTAAGGCATAAAATGTCGTAATATAGTAAGGTATAAAAATGTCCCAAAAACATCATAGTATAGTAATGCATGAAAACGTCATAAAACATCATAGTATAGTAAGGCAAAAAAATTAAAAAAAATCATAGTATAGTAAGGCATAAAATTTCATAATATAGTAAAGCATAAAAATGTCAAAAAATGTCATAGTATAGTAAGGCATGAAAACGTCAAAAAACATCATAGTATAGTAAGGTATGAAAATGGAAAAAAAAAAGTCATAGTATAGTAACGCATAAAATGTCGTAATATACTAAGGTATAAAAATGTCCCAAAAACATCATAGTATAGTAAGGCATTAAACGTCATAGTATAGTAAGGCATGAAAATGTCAAAAAACATCATAGTATAGTAAGGCATGAAAAGTTTAAAAAAATCATAGTATAGTAAGGCAAAAAATGTCATAATATAGTAAAGCATAAAAATGTCAAAAAATGTCATAGTATAGTAAGGTATGAAAATGGAAAAAAATGTCATAGTATAGTAATGCATAAAATGTCGTAATATAGTAAGGTATAAAAATGTCCCAAAAACATCATAGTATAGTAAGGCATAAAATGTCATAGTATAGTAAGGTATGAAAATGGAAAAAAAATGTCATAGTATAGTAATGCATAAAATGTCGTAATATAGTAAGGTATAAAAATGTCAAAAAACATCATAGTATAGTAAGGCATGAAAATGTCAAAAAACATCATAGTATAGTAAGGAAAAAAAAG
>NW_019521298.1:6406-7072 GCF_002814215.2 Seriola lalandi dorsalis | reverse complement strand
GGTTTCATTTTACCTCTGTGGGCTCAGGAAGACGAGTGAGTCCTGATTGGTCAATGAAAACCCAAATGTTTTACTTTTTAATTTGGATTTAGAAAAAATACTACACTGCTATCACAGATGAGTTGTTTCCCTGTGATCCTGGAGATACCGGCTTTTCCCACTGTGCCTCGCTCTGGGTCTCAGTGTACATTAACGCCTGACCTCCGAGGTGCAAATCCCACAGAGACGCACATCTGGATCACAGGCTGCATATTTAAAAACATCCCGTGCAGCCGTGTACACACACACAGAGCTCCGTACACACAAACATGTGAACACACAGTTCATGTGCTCACAGCAAAGTCTGTTCTCCCCCCCGACAACCTCCTCCTCCTCCTCCGGGCCTCTGGCGTTCAGCACGGGTTCAGATCCCATCCTCTTCAGAGGGGAGCGAGCCGAGGCGGCAGGGTCACCTCAGCCGGGGTCCTGAACCGGATCCGATGACTCACTGAAATCTACGAATGTGCAGCAGCAGCTCAAACATTCACCAGGTTCAACTAATCGCTGCGATGCTATTTGCTACAACCCCTGGAAATCACAAAATTGGCCATTTTTTTTAAAATCCTAATCCTCGTTCTGGTGACCCAAATCCCCAAATCTGGTGCTTTCTCATAATCCCGCAGGTAC
>NW_019521298.1:0-603 GCF_002814215.2 Seriola lalandi dorsalis | reverse complement strand
ACACACACACACACACACACACACACACAGTCACTCCAAGACATGCAGTCATGCAGACAAACACGCGTAAAGTTACTCACTAAATTTACACACAATCTCAAATGCTAATATGCGCGCGCACACACACACACACACGCACGCACGCACGCACGCACGCACGCACACGCGCGGGCATGATGACACACAGCATGTCTTATCTAAACAGAAGAAGAATTATAGGCCAAGAAATAACAGATGAGTCCTCCGAGGCGAAAACACTGAACAACACACGACTAAAAATAACCACAAGTACTACGACTGATACGACTGATACTACTGATACTACTGATACTACTGATACTACTGATACTACCAGTATAATCTGACTGGACTACGTTCACTAACTGGTTAAACTGGGACAGACCTCTTGATTTAAAGGAACAGTTCAACATGCAGCAGCTCAGAACTTTCCCACATGGCTCTAACTTTACTGATGCAAACACACTTCAGTTAAAGCTGAGACGTCTTTAATCTAAGATCTACCACTATTATTATTATTATTGTTATTATTATTGTTATTGTTGTTATTATTGTTATTATTATTGTTAACAGTTTAAACTGTGT
>NW_019521297.1:18998-19958 GCF_002814215.2 Seriola lalandi dorsalis | reverse complement strand
TGACGGTGGTCGGGTCACCTGACGGTGGTCGGGTCACATGGTCGGTGTGGGGTGTTAGCAGTGTGAATGAAGGTGTGATGTCAGGATGTCGTAGTGTCACACGTTGTAAAAACCGACTCTTCAGGCATTTTGTTTTCGGATTGTCCGTCCGTCTTATTCTCGTGGACACAATATCTCAGTAACACCGTGATGGAACTTCTTCACATTTGGTAAAAATGTTTACTAGGCCTCAAGGATGGACTGATTAGATTTGGTTAAAGGTCAAAGGTCAAGGTCACAGAACCAGTCTGTGACTGGGAGTGGACAGCAGCACGTAAGATGTAAAATGGGCTGTAAGTACACAAAGGGTTTGTTCTGGTTTGTTCTGACTCTGTCCAGACTTTTGAAAAAGTAACTAATTAATGAAAGTAATCGTAAAAGATGGTTAGAAGTTCCTGATGGTTCCTGATGGTTCTGCCGTGGGAACATGTTGGGAACACCTTGGTGCTGAGACGGTGGTTGTCACAGACTCATTCACACCTGAAGCTCCGACAGCAGAAGAAGAGGAAACTGATGAATGACGATCTGTATAAAGAGGCAATGGTTAATAAAAACACGACGACACATTTAACATGTGACACAAACAGGAAATCAACTTAAAATTGATCAAACATGAATGAAATGTAAATGTTCCCTCTCTCGGTTTGATGGTAAATGTTGTGTGTGGTTATAAATAGCAGGGTGATGACAGACACCTGACAGTCCTGAGTCACAGCTCTACTTCCTCTTTCTGTCTGAGTACACAACACAACAACAGCCAATCACACGGCAGCGTCTGTCTGACTGGTGTCTCAAACAACCAGAGGAACACAGGCTTTTATTTTGAAGGCCTGAGAATAACGTAGACTGTTAAAAACTGTTTGTCCAAACCTCATCTGGACATTTCCTCTGAAATGTGTCAGGAGCCTCCAGCTGTTTCAG
>NW_019521297.1:5671-13171 GCF_002814215.2 Seriola lalandi dorsalis | reverse complement strand
GGTTCTGGGTTCTCTGAGGGGAACCCAGTTCTGGTTCTGACGTGTTTCTGACGCAGTGTTACTGCATGGACTGTATGTGGAAGTGTGGGGGTGCGTTTGTTTCTCTCACCTCGTCTGTCGGGTTTAGTCTGGATCGAACCCTCTGAGGTCAAAGGTCCTTGCATGTGACATCATACCCATGTGTTTTACATCACAGTTTTCAGAATGATCTCAGATCTTTCTTAATGAGCGCTGTGTAAACAGGTCGTCAAAAGGTTGTCAACAGGTCGTCAACAGGTCGTCAACAGGTCATCAGGTCTTTTGATCCAAATGCTGAAAATTGAAAGCGTTTTTTTTTATTCTTCAAACCTTGACTGATGTGGAGGAAGTGAAACGTGTTCACCAAAGTCTTAGGTTCATTAAAATAATGCAACATGTGAGTAAATAGTAATTAAATGTGTAATAAATGCCGAGTGATTGATTTCATTCATCAGGATCCTCGTCATCTTCATCAGGACAGAGGCTCCTCCTCCTAAACAGGCTCAGCTCACGAACACGAGACAAACAAATAAACAACATAAACACTCAGACATCATTTTATATTTTACCATAATGATCAACAGTCAGTTACTGCAGCATTAACACGTGATGATGTCATACCTGATACCTGGGTCTGGTTATTATTTATATATAGTATAATATAGTTTAGTTTAGTATAGTTATATAGTTTCCTGGTTCATCAGACCACAGCTCCATCTGCTGGACGCTGTCAGCTGTTACAGTGATGGTGAACACAGGGACTGATATGACTGACTGGTTATTGATCACTGATCGTTCTCCTGTTGTGTTTTCAGTCTCGTCTGGAGCCTCCAGTCGACAAAGCTCTGACCGGAGTGAAGAGTCTGACCCTGGACACCCGCGGCGTCCCCGCCCCCCGCAAGAACCAGGTCAAGATGATCTCCAGCTGCCCCCTGCCCCACGCCGAACCCGGCCCCAACCCGGCCCCGGGCCCCGGCTCCGCCCCCACCCACAACTCCCGCCTCAGCCCCAAACTGAGCTCCAACCCGAACCAAATGTACTCCCAGATCACGCTGCCGGGCAGCGGCGAGCGAGGCACCCTGAGGGAGAGGAGGGAGAGAGGGAACAGCCTGGCTCCCCCCTGCACCCCTCCTCAGATCACCCCCCCGGAGCCGGAGTACTCCCTCCCCTTTGATACCATCAATAAGAACATGATGGCAGACATCCTGAGCTCGCATCCTGCCCGAAGCTGTGAGTCCAGCGGCGACCCGCTCTATGACAGCATCGACGAGATGAAGATCAGAAACGTCTTCCTGAGCGACGCCGACGCCCTCGGACCAACATACGGGAAGGTGGAGCACATCTACGACGAGCCTGAAGGCTGCGCCGCCACCGCCGGCGCCTCTGGAGGGCAGAAGTCCACCGGCCCCCCCTCAGTGTACGACGACCCCGAGGAAATGAGAGGAGACGCCTGGAGGATCATGGGTACGGCCGCTGACCCCAAAGGTCACGAGTACCCATACAACCCCCGGGTGGACGACTACGCCGTGCCCAAACGACCCCAGAGGGCGATCCACGTCACCAACGAAGAAGAAGAAGAAGACGACGACGAGCAGCAGCAGGAGCAAGAGGAGGAGGAGGAGGAGGAGGAGGAAGAGGAGGAGCAGAGGGATTCACCGTACAACAACGTCATGGTGAAGATGATGTAACGACAGCACATGACTGATCAATATTTAATCAATAATCAATGATGGAGGTTCAGACTCTGTCATGAAGCGTCGGTCGATTTCAGAGCTGCAAACATTTAATCTGCCACTTCAAATTTCATTATTCAGAACTTTTCTCTTTTCATCTTTTTAAAACTGCTCAACTTTGAAAATGAAGGAAACGATCGAGACTTCAGAATAAGAGTCAAATATGAACAAGACACAGTCTGCTGGTCCCACTGGGAACACTGGGAACACTGGGAACACTGGGTACACTGGAACACTGGGAAGTCTGGGAACACTGGGAACACTGGGAACACTGGAACACTGGGAACACTGGGAACACTAGTCCCACTGGGAACACTGGTCCCACTGGGAACACTGGGAAAACTAGAACAGTGGGAACACTGGGAACACTGGTCCCACTGGGAACACTGGGAACACTGGGAACACTGGGAACACTGGGAACACTGGGAACACTGGAACACTGGGAACACTGGAACACTGGGAACACTGGTCCACTGGGAACACTGGGAACACTGGGAACACTGGGAACACTGGGAACATGAAGCTGTGTTTCCAGTATTGATGTGTCAGGTCTGGTGTGTGAACAGGTGTGTGAACAGGTGTGTACCAGGTGTGAACAGGTGTGTGAACGGGTGTGTGAACAGGTGTGTACCAGTTTGAATAGGTGTGTGAACGGGTGTGTACCAGTGTGAACAGGTGTGTGAACAGGTGTGTACCAGGTGTGAACAGGTGTGTGAACAGGTGTGTACCAGTGTGTGAACAGGTGTGTACCAGGTGTGAACAGGTGTGTACCAGGTGTGAATAGGTGTGTGAACGGGTGTGTGAACAGGTGTGTGAACAGGTGTGTACCTGTGTGAACAGGTGTGTGAACAGAAGTGTGAACAGCTGTGTCAACAGGTGTGTACCAGTGTGTGAACAGGTATGTACCAGTCTGAACACGTGTGTGAACAGGTGTGTACCAGTGTGAACAGGTGTGTGAACAGGTGTGTGAACAGGTGTGTACCAGTGTGTGGACAGGTGTGTACCAGTGTGAACAGGTGTGTGAACAGGAGTGTGAACAGGAGTGTGAACAGGTGTGTGAACAGGAGTGTGAACAGGTGTGTGAACAAGTGTGAACAGGTGTGTGAACAGGTGTGTGAACAGGTGTGTACCAGTGTGTGAACAGGTGTGTACCAGTGTGTGAACAAGTGTGTACCAGTGTGAACAGGTGTGTGAACAGGTGTGTGAACAGGTGTGTGAACAGGTGTTTGAACAGGTGTGTGAACAGGAGTGTGAACAGGTGTGTACCAGTGTGTGAACAGGTGTGTACCAGTGTGTGAACAAGTGTGTACCAGTGTGAACAGGTGTGTGAACAGGTGTGTACCAGTGTGTGAACAGGTGTGTACCAGTGTGTGAACAGGTGTGTACCAGTGTGAACAGGTGTGTGAACAGGTGTGTACCAGTGTGAACAGGAGTGTGAACAGGTGTGTGTGCAGGTGTGTACCAGTGTGTGAACAGGTGTGTACCAGTGTGAACAGGTGTGTACCAGTGTGAACAGGTGTGTGAACAGGTGTGTGAACAGGTGTGTACCAGGTGTGAATTGAACCTGTGTTCGACTTTCCTGTTTCCACCAGTGACGTTCATTCAGACTCAAACCTGCTCACAGTTTATCACAGGGAGGTTTGATTGACTTGATTTTTGTGATCATCATTGATCATCATTGATCATCATTGATCATCTCATGATGCAGCAGACAGCTGAGACTCTCCCTGCTGATGCATTCAGGGACAATCCAACATCTGAGGTTTGATACAAAACTTTTCACACAGCAGCCATGTTGGTCGACCTCGACTCAGCACAAAAACAATAACAGCAAAGACATAAAATCACAGTGTCAATAAAAGGAGAAAAGACAGAATAAGACAAATATAAAGGTCACTTGATTGTTTTTTTGTCTGATTTTCTGAGAGTCCCCTGAAGGCTCCATGACAGCCAATGTAAAGTTCTCAGATGTCCGAGTGTCTGTAAATGCACCACATGGACAGAGTTGAAACTGCTTTTATTTTCATGTCAGAATGATGGAGGTCATTTGATGGATGTGACCTCAGATCCAGCAGGGGGCAGCAGAGCTCACAACATCTGGTTATCACTGATTTTCATCGACTGTCAACATCTGTATCATCTTCATCTTCATCAGCTCAAACTGAACTGTGACTTCAGGCTCAAACATCAGTGTGAGATCAAACCTTTAACATCCTCTGAGTGTGTGTGGTGCGTTCAGGGTGTGTGTTGTTTCCTCTCTGAGTGTTTGTGGTGCGTTCAGGGTGTGTACAGATGTTTGTGAAGAAGCAGCCTGTCAGTCTGAATTAAATCCTCATTTATTTTATTTTTACTTTGTTTTTTTTATCTCATTATCTGAACTTCAGTTTCATTTCACTGATGTGCAGAGTGATGTCAGAGGCTTTACTGCTGTCGGTCAGCGGGGGGCGCTGCTGTCTGCTGATGAAGTATCTGCAGACTGGAGCAGTGAGGACGGGGTGTTTCTCCACCTCTGAAGCTGTAAACTCTTCATCTGTAACTTCTGCCTCTAAGTCATTTTCTTTTCAAATGTTTTATTATTCAAAAGATTTTCATCTGGATAAAATGTGTAAATATTGAAAATAGGAGAAACAATCATAACGTAATAAATTATGAACAATAAGAATAAATGCAAAGGGAATTAAACGCGACATATATAAAAAAGGGTGATGAAAAAAAGAAAAGTATTTTAAAAGGACAAAAACAAACTATTAACTTATTTCAAATGTTTTATTGAGCAAAAGGAAATCATACATGAATTGTACCAGTGCTCATTTTCATATAGAAAAGGGTCATAAAACATTTATATATACATGTTATAAACAACAACACATTTATAAAAATATGATATGGCGGTGTAAGGATTGTCCACGGTCAACAAGTGAAAGAAAAAGGAAATAAAGAAATAAAACACAAATAAATTAGAACTCAAATAATTCAATATTTCCAAGAAGTGAAACTTGATCAAAATAAATGTGTCATTCATTTTACATGAGCAGATAGAAACCTCCTCAAGGTTTGACTTCTGTTCATGGAACAATAATATGTGGCAGAAATATTCCCCAAAATGAAACGGATGTCCTTAAACTTTCAACCAAAATCATGAGGTTTACTTTTCAAGAATGTACCATCAAATTTCCCGCTCAAAATGGAGGGTCCAGCATATTTATTACTTCCATAACACATCCAAATATTATCACCTCGTTGGTTCTTCCAGAAATTATAATCCAATATTAACGCGTGTCTCTTGCAAAAAGTAAAAATCCGCCTTAAATTTCTTACAAAATAAAGAAATAGCATTTCTTTCTCCAGATCTCTGATGTCTGACATTCAGTGAACAAACTGATAGAGACAAGTTCTCAACAGCTGAACTTACCTCAGCATATTGAAACTGTTCACATCGGCTTCGTCTCTCTGCACTATAACAGTGGTTCCCCACCTGTGGACCGGGTCCCACTGCTGGGCCGCGGAGGTTCTACCTGTGGACCGGGTCCCACTGCTGGGCCGCGGAGGTTCCACCTGTGGACCGGGTCCCACTGCTGGGCCGCGGAGGTTCCACCTGTGGACCGGGTCCCACTGCTGGGCCGCGGAGGTTCCACCTGTGGACCGGGTCCCACTGCTGGGCCGCGGAGGTTCCACCTGTGGACCGGGTCCCACTGCTGGGCCGCGGAGGTTCCACCTGTGGACCGGGTCCCACTGCTGGGCCGCGGAGGTTCCACCTGTGGACCGGGTCCCACTGCTGGGCCGCGGAGGTTCCACCTGTGGACCGGGTCCCACTGCTGGGCCGCAGAGGTTCCACCTGTGGAACAACTATCATTTTGGTGAAAAGATGAAATTTTAAAATATAAATAATGTTTTTGAATGTTGTGAAAATGAATTTTCTTTAAAAACATTGACGAGCTCGTTTCCTGTCGGTTCGAATCACTGCTCAGACAAAAGACACGACGTAGCGCGGGATCATGGGAGTTGTTGTCCTTCAGTGTCGGTGGGTCAGGAGGTTTTGACCAGCAGCTGAATTCTCCACAGAGGTGTCTTCCTGTCCCCAGACAGACCAGCTGATCCAAACCAGTAACAACTCTGATGAAACTGAGTCACTTTTAAAGCTGCTGTTACACCTCACACCCTCAGGCAGGCTGCACCCAGTCCTGGATCAGCTCTCCTGGAGACCTGATCCAGGTCCTGTAGACCAGGTCTCCAGGTCTACAGCTCCACTGTGTTTCAAGCTGCTACAGAAACGACGTCTGACATCGTACTGATGATGTTTGTTGTTGTTTGTTGTTGTTGACAGGAAGAGGTCGACCATGTTTATTTCATGAACATCTGTAAGTCTTTGTCTTTCTGTGTGTTAATGGATGGGCCATACACACACACACACACACACACACACACACACAGAGTCATAATTAAACAGAGTAGAGATGGCTCTTTATTCATTATAGATACAGAAACCATAAAGAACCGACCAATCAGAGGCTGCAACTAACTCCATTCAACCAATCAGGCGTTAACAGCTGGGGCCTGGTTCAACAAAGCCAGGATCGTGAAATATATGTTCATATAAGTAAAATCATATACGTACATATATGTATATGCAGCCTATGTTTGTACAAATTAAGTAAGAAATTGGATCAATTTGATACAAACATATACGTCTGTATTGTTTTATATTTTACATGTTACATAAATATATCCATCACAAGCCTGTCGGTATATGTTGATATTATATATGGAAGTATAAAAGTTTTGTTTAAAATTAATGAGAAATTAATTTTAAAATATCATATACAAACATATGGAATTAAACTTAATGTTACTTATTTAGGAATCAGTTAAGCTCAGATTTTACTCTGGGTTTTTACTGTGTGTTAGAAACTTGTATCTTCATATATCAGAGAGCTGACAGATGTATATATGTGATAATAATTTATCCCCTTACAGGGACATATATGTCATATCTTACATTTCTGTATGGATTCACTGCGACAACATTAAACCTCCTGTCACTGGCTTCGAGAAAAAACATTTTAAATATTGTTTAAGATCATTTGTTCGTTGTATGTATATGTATGTATCATTCTGATTCGGCCATCTCAGTCTCCTAACATGTCTATTAACACATTGTTTGTGAAGAACATGTCAGTTCTTTGTATTAATCTTGAAAGTGATTGGAAATGTCAGTGTTTGTCTCATCAACAATATTTTTAATCCAGATATCAATAAATAATGTTTTGTTTTTTAATCTACTGTTTTTATTGTTCCACATTAAATATGAGTTTATAAATAAATAACCAGGACATTAATGTTTGTTCATGGTAGTTCTTTATTGGCCGTCATTTATATCCCACTGTAGTGATGGGACACACTGCTTTTAAATAACGGCCTTTATTCCTCCAGACAAAATGTAAACTGAGTGTGAAAGCTCTGCTGCATGACTGACACACACACACACACACACACACACACACACACACACACACACACTCACACACATACTTACTAGTACATATACACTTACACACACTAATACATCACTGACCCCCCAGGACACAGCGGGCTACAAAGACGTCCCAGCATGCATCTCTCTGTACGCCTTCCTACACACTCACAGAAAGAGCATCAGAGTGTGTGTGTGTGTGTGTGTGTGTGTGTGTGTGTGTGGGTGTGTGTGTGTGTGTGTGTGTGGATGCACTGGCCTGGAAGCTGAAGGAAACCG
>NW_019521297.1:4756-5564 GCF_002814215.2 Seriola lalandi dorsalis | reverse complement strand
AGCCAGAAGCTAACAGACAGAAGCTAACAGCCAGAAGCTAACAGCCAGAAGCTAACAGACAGAAGCTAACAGCAAGAAGCTAACAGACAGAAGCTAACAGCAAGAAGCTAACAGCAAGAAGCTAACAGCAAGAAGCTAACAGACAGAAGCTAACAGCCAGAAGCTAACAGCCAGAAGCTAACAGACAGAAGCTAACAGACAGAAGCTAACAGCAAGAAGCTAACAGACAGAAGCTAACAGACAGAAGCTAACAGCAAGAAGCTAACAGCCAGAAGCTAACAGACAGAAGCTAACAGCCAGAAGCTAACAGCAAGAAGCTAACAGACAGAAGCTAACAGCCAGAAGCTAACAGCAAGAAGCTAACAGACAGAAGCTAACAGCCAGAAGCTAACAGCAAGAAGCTAACAGACAGAAGCTAACAGCCAGAAGCTAACAGCAAGAAGCTAACAGACAGAAGCTAACAGCCAGAAGCTAACAGCAAGAAGCTAACAGACAGAAGCTAACAGCAAGAAGCTAACAGACAGAAGCTAACAGCAAGAAGCTAACAGACAGAAGCTAACAGACAGAAGCTAACAGACAGAAGCTCGTGGACAGAAGTTAACAGGAAGAAACTAATGGTAAAAATATTTTTAAACAATTTCACCCCTAAAGTGGAACAAACCATTTCTTAAGCTTCACATCAGTAAAACGTCGCTTCCTGTGGTGTGAACTTAGCGATTTTATTGCTAGAGTTAGCCTGAACCCTGAAAGTCCAGCGTCTAGCACTGTACGCTTTCTGAAGCAGTGCTCCTTGATGTGACGGGAACAG
>NW_019521297.1:1845-2894 GCF_002814215.2 Seriola lalandi dorsalis | reverse complement strand
GTTTGATCTTGTTTTCCACAGTATTCTCCTTATAGTTCTGACAACATATGTGGACAAACATTAA
This sequence comes from Seriola lalandi dorsalis, assembly GCF_002814215.2. Taxonomy (NCBI): domain Eukaryota; kingdom Metazoa; phylum Chordata; class Actinopteri; order Carangiformes; family Carangidae; genus Seriola; species Seriola lalandi. Next base: position 2,830 of record NW_019521297.1, on the reverse strand, counting down.
ACTGTCTTTTATGTCAGAATCCAACTATACAGTGTATTAATAAGTTAAATCACAACATCCCACAAAGATCAATGAATCTTTACCAGAAGTGACGGAGCAGATGAAGAAAAATCCACCTTCAAACTGCCAGTAATCAGCTGGATCCTTGGAACATCTGGGGGGAAGAAATAACAGGAGACACTAAGATTCGCTGTTAAGTCCTTAAAAAGTATGATTTAATTATTTTTGTTTCCCATTACTTTAATAAAGCTTAAACAAATGTTATTTAAATGATTACAACTCTGCTTGTGCTGAACAGACTCGCTGTGCAGACACCTGTGTAGGAGAAACTGACAATGTGCCTGAAAATAATGGAGAAATATTCTGCCATTTACTGAAGAGCAGGTTTCTGTTGGTCAATTTAAACAACTGGCTATTTAAACAACGTGTGCACTGGATGGAAAAATGCATCAGTCTGAAACTAGCAAAGACACTTGGAGTTTTACACCAGGTGAAAGAGTCTCATTCACTCCCTGGTCCGCTACTTGGAAAAAATGAAGCATTAGACGACATGAAACTTCATTCAGCTGAACAGGAGAAAACAGAGACGGCTGATCTGAGAACAGCTGGAGAACAGAAACCAGTCCAAAGATGAAAGCATCTCTGAAGTTGTGGGTAAAAGACACAACAAACTGTATATATTATGTAACTGTATAGAAGCACATAGAACTTAACATAAACTTGGATTCACTCATTCATGTTGTATTGCTTGGTATTAACTTAATAACACATTAATTAATCAGGGACAGAATCAGCCTAAATTGACTAACAGCAACAGGGATCAACAGATTTTTCAGGGCTGATTCTGATTATTAAGAATCAAAGAGACAGAAATATTCTGAGCTGATGCCAACACAAAACTACTGCTACATCAAGACACTCACCATGGCTTTAAGTTTCTATTGTTTTCTATTATTTTGTCCGACCCATTTATATCAGCAAAGAT
>NW_019521297.1:0-1217 GCF_002814215.2 Seriola lalandi dorsalis | reverse complement strand
AGACTAGCAGCAGTGAGGAGTGAGACACCCAGCAGCAGCTCTCCCACTCAACACCTACTTTCTAATCTGATTCTTTATGTGTTTATGGTCTGAATCTTTAGTTTGAAGTTTTCTTCAATACAACATGGTGTTTATTTTTTAAATTATGGTCCTATTTAAAAGAAAATAGACGTTAAAGCAGAGTGGCTTTAGGACGTGGCTACCGCGTCATTGCCACACAGAGGGACCTGCCTGTTAATCCGGATATGACGTCAGAGTGACGTGTCGGACATTTGACTTTTTATTGTGTTTTCAGTTCATCAAAGTTGCTCCAACATGTTGTTCACCGGTAAATATCTTGTTCTGTGTTCAGTTGTTCTTAAAGACACTCAGAGGAGTCGGCGGTTTTCCGGTAAGTACATTTTGTTTTAATCCCGTTTCTTTGCTAGCCAAAATTAGCATCCCTGTTAATATCGTAGTTCAGGTGAAGATGCACCTTGCTAACCAAGCTAGCCAGCTAATGCTAGCGTTAGCTGATAACTTAGCGATTGCTATGCTAACGGTACCTGGCCGAGCTGGGCTGATAACCTGTGTGAACCTGGGTTAGCCCGTGGAGGTGTTCAGTCAAAGCCCAATAAAAAGGTGAATTTAATCGACGTTAATCTAACGACGTTTGGTTTGTGTTTCTCCACGTGACCCAGTTTAATTGATCTGCGTTAGTGTAATGCGCAGCGTTAATGTTGGTTAATACATTGTCCATCGAGACGTCGTGATAGTTCAAGTTAAGATAACGTGACATATACAAAATGTGTAGACAGATATTTGTCATATAGAAGATTGTTCATTTATGTAACGGGGTGTGATAGGACCCACGTGCAGCACAAACAAACAGAGGGATAGTTGGAAATGACCTTTATTGAAATACCAGCAGAGAGAACACACACAGGTGGGTATGAGGAGTCGAGGATGGTCAGGGGCTGGAGACACACACACACACACACACACACACACACACACACACACACACACAGGTGGGTATGAGGAGCCGAGGATGGTCAGGGGCAAGCAGTCGCAAACAGGAAGTCAGTCCAGGGATAATCGCTGGAAAGTCAATCATGACGCTGAGAGCAATCTGGCAAGGAGCAAATGAACCGGGAATGTATATGTAATGGTCTGATTGGGGATCGAATATGAATATGAACTCTAATGTTTTAAACTATTGACAGTTTGTTACAGCT
>NW_019521296.1:31545-35562 GCF_002814215.2 Seriola lalandi dorsalis | reverse complement strand
CATGTAGTATCAGTGTAGTATCACTGTAGTGTCAGTGTAGTATCAGTGTAGTATCACTGTAGTATCATGTAGTGTCAGTGTAGTATCATGTAGTATCATGTAGTGTCAGTGTAGTATCATGTAGTGTCAGTGTAGTATCATGTAGTATCATGTAGTATCATGTAGTGTCAGTGTAGTATCAGTGTAGTATCACTGTAGTATCATGTAGTATCAGTGTAGTATCATGTAGTATCATGTAGAATCATGTAGTATCATGTAGTATCATGTAGTATCAGTGTAGTATCATGTAGTATCACTGTAGTGTCAGTGTAGTATCATGTAGTGTCAGTCTAGTATCATGTAGTATCATGTAGTATCATGTAGTATCATGTAGTATCAGTGTAGTATCAGTGTAGTGTCACTGTAGTGTCAGTGTAGTATCAGTGTAGTATCATGTAGTGTCAGTCTAGTATCATGTAGTATCATGTAGTATCATGTAGTATCATGTAGTATCAGTGTAGTATCATGTAGTATCACTGTAGTGTCAGTGTAGTATCAGTGTAGTATCACTGTAGTGTCAGTCTAGTATCATGTAGTGTCAGTGTAGTATCAGTGTAGTATCACTGTAGTATCACTGTAGTATCAATGTAGTATCATGTAGTATCAGTGTAGTATCATGTAGTATTGATGCAGTACTCACTTGCAGTACTCATGACGTTCCTGCCCAGCGTGTTGGTGTTGTTGTCGCTGCTGCTGCGGCTCAGGTTCATGTTGTTGGTGGCGTTGGTGCGCGACATGTTGGGCGCGCGGCGGACGAAGGACTCCATGAGGCTGGCCTCGCGGGACGACAGGTTGGGAACGCTGGCGCTGGAGCTCATGGGAGCGCCGGCGGCCAGCAGCGAGCTGACCGACAGCCGGGCGTTAGCCGCCGAGCACAGAGGCCTCTGGGAAGGCGTGTCCTTGCTGGATGACTCCGACACCGAGCTGACGTCGGGGGAGCTCACGCTCACCAGCCCCATGGAGATGGCCGTCGCTGGGTCGGTGGTCGCCGTGGATGAGTCCTTATTTCTGGCGTCGTCTCCGGGGGCGGGCGTGTCGGCCGTGAGCGTGCCGGAGCTGGACGCCGAGCCGGACCCGCCCTCTGCCGCAGATGACAGCACGACGATGGGCTCCTGCTGCTGTCCGTCAGGGCCGACCCCGCCTCCCGTTACTCCTCCCACCCCGGAGCCCTGGTCGAGCAGCAGCCCCTCGGCCCTCCTGTCCAGGCGCAGGCCGCCCGCGCCCGGCAGCCCGGCGGAGGAGCTCAGGCTGATGTCAGAGGAGGAGGCGACGCTGCAGACGGAGCTGCTGCTGCCCTTCCTGCTGGAGGAGCTGGCCCCGCCCAGCGACGTGGCCCCGCCCTTGTCGGGACAGTTATTTTTCACCAGGCTGCTCCACGACTGCTGCTGCGAGGACGAGGAGGAGGAGGTGGTGGTGGTGGTGCCGCCGCTGGCTGCCGGCGTCGCGGAGGGTCCCACCGTGGAGGAGGCGGGGCCTGAAACAGTGGATGAGACAGGTTTGGGTGACGGCGCTGTGGCAGCCGACTCAGGGTCGTACCCTGGAGCAAGCTTGAGGTCAAACTTCCCTTCAGCGCCCATACGGTAAGAGTTAGAGCCGCCAGCATCCCAGGTTACATCAATCCAGCCTGGATGGACAGAGAGATAGGAGGGAGACGGACGGATGGATGTCAGAGACCCGGCAGAGAGAGAGAGACAGAGACAGAGAGTGGTAGAGGGAGGCAGACAGACAGCAGAGTAGCAGCTCCACACAGCTCTACACTGGACCAGATCACTGCTCCGTCCATCGGAGGAAATTTATTCCAACTAACAATGAAAAGACCGTTTTTCAAATCCGTCTCATTGTCGCAACAAATCAATAAAAATAGTTAATAAATTTGTGTTTTTCCCCCAATCTATGAACTTTTATTTCTGCGGAGCGATCGCTCGTCTTCAGGTTCGTTAATTCTGACAATCTTCATTTTAAGAAATGGTTTTAATTGTTTGTTTTTTTTAAATAAATATAATATATATTTAATCTTATTTAAGTCCAAGTCTTTAAGTAGCACTGTTAAAGCATTTGTTTTATATAAAGCACAATAAAGGATGTTATTATCACAATAACCTACAGTTAATAAAACTCAATACTTTATAAATACTGAGTGAATTTTGTTCAAAGTACCAGAAAATATCCAGGATGAAGGAAGATTATTTTGGGATGTTATTATTCATGTAATTACTGAAATTAAAATGTGTGAAAGACAATTCTATTGTTTCATCCTCTCTCCTGCCTTTAATGCACCATGCTGGTGTATTTTTGTATATATTCAAAAATCAATAAAAACATTTATTAAAACAACGTGTTTGACATGTTAAACTCCACTTGTGGAGGTTTTGGTCCAGGTGGAGCGATGAGAGAGAAAAATATGAACACAGTCACAGAAAATGACAATCAAAGCAAAAGTAGAAAATATTCCTGGCAACAGCAAAGCGTCAAAGCCACAAGGAAAAGAAATCAAACTCAGAAACAACGCTAACGCTCATCCTGGATCATGAGTCATAAAAAAAAGATTGTGGACAGGAGCTGCCGGTGGCGTTCACTGACACAACATCAGGTCTGAATGATCGAAACACAGAAACACCGAGAGGAGGAGCAGGAGGCAGAAGAGGAGGAGGAGGAGGAGGAGGAGGAGGAGGAGGAGGAAGGAAGGGGTTGATTATCACTTCCTTTCAGATCTGATCTTTAACGCCGGCCGTCCAGGTGACCTGTTGGGATTCACAACAACAGGTGTGTGTTTGTTTTACGTTTCCTCTCCGGCACCTGGGGCCGTCGCTTCAACGCTACAAGTGTTTGAATTTCAGTGTGATTGTTTGTGTGACCCGTCTTCTTATTGTAATGTGAAGGTTTTAAACCGTCACGTTTTCTCTCATGTAACCGCTTTGATCGACTCTTTTTCCGCCTGCGGTGAAGGAGAAGTTCTTTATTCACCTTCTTGTCCCACTTATCTGGTTTTTACAGCTGCGTTTCTGTGCAGCCTGAAATCACCTGCTGTCAGCTAGAGGAGGACACGCCCACATTATTGTTGCCCACAGGTAAGAGATCGGATCATTCTCACTGTGCTCTCACTGATCTCTGCACGAGCTCACACACAACTCTTATATTAAGAGTAAAAACAGGAGCTCTGAGTCTTTATCTTTTCTAAGATTTCCACATGTGTTCTTCAGGTGTTCAGCTCTCATTGATATTGTAATGTTGAGTTTCTGGTTTGTTTAATGAAAAAAAAAAACAACTAATAAAAAAACCGATCAGCACGAGGGACGTTCAAGAACACACACAGAACCAGGTGCAGACGGCTGCAGGTCAAGAAGCCGCCGGCGTGTCGGTGCGTTGATGCGCATCATGTGCCGCTACGACGCCGCAGGGAGGGAAAACGTTACAAAGCAGATGTGTCATCACTCCGACTCTGACCAATCAACCGTCTAGATTTCACTGGTCAGTTTCCTTCCCACAGCGAATCAACTCTTTAGTCTGAACACCACGAACACGCATCATCATCACGAGGCTGCGGCTCAGACAGATGTGTGATACAGACATTACATTAGTGATGATGAGTGACTGTAGACTGAAGGCAGATGTCTGAACCAGCAGGAAGTTTCTTCTCTAATTTCTTTCTATCTGTGACACATATTTTTGAATTTGATTGTGAATATTATCAAAATTAATTTGAGAAAATGTGCAGAGGCCATTTTCATTTAGTTCTTCAAATTACGTTTTAGTTTTCTGAGCGACGACAGATGGCGAATTAAGAAACCATCTTTACATCTTTTACAGATCTCTGCTCAGGGTCCTACAGGTTGCCCTGGCAACAAAATCTGAGCTTCTGAATTTCAAATGATGAAAATACAGGTTCACACATTCAGACCGCGCTGGCACAAATATCTGCCCACAGTCGAGCGTCTGAGCAGAAACAGGAAGCTGTGGACTCTTAAAAACCTGAGGTCA
>NW_019521296.1:29118-30393 GCF_002814215.2 Seriola lalandi dorsalis | reverse complement strand
CTGAGTGACTGAGTGACTGAGTGACAGAGTGACTGAGTGACAGAGTGACTGAGTGACAGAGTGACTGAGTGACAGAGTGACAGAGTGACAGAGTGACAGAGTGACAGAGTGACAGAGTGACAGAGTGACAGAGTGACAGAGTGACTGAGTGACTGAGTGACTGAGTGACTGAGTGACTGAGTGACTGAGTGACTGAGTGAACGGCCTCGGGGCAGGACGAGTTTCAGTGAGATCGTGTTGAAAAGGGTCGTAAAGTTATAAATCTGTGAAATAACGACCAGAGGAAACACGACCGTGATGTTGAACATCACCTTCTACAAACCTGTGAAAAATCTCTTTGAAAACTTTTCATTTAAAATAAAGTAAATCTCTGGTTTGAGTCCAGATGTGGACACAGCTGCATATCTAAAATCTTTAAGACCTCACCTCATATAATTATTATATATTATATATATTTATTTTTTTTATCTTTAAAGTAGAATCACCTCCTCATGTCTGTAAATCCAGAGTCATAAAACATGAACCATCTGCGAGTCTGTGAAGTCTTGAATAATGGCTAAACGGTGTCATCGTGACCTTGACCTTTGACCTAACCAGTTCATCCTTCAGTCCCAGTTTTGCCAAATTTCAAGATGTTCCTTCAAGGCGTGTGTGTGTGTGTGTGTGTGTGTGTGTGTGTGTGTGTGTGTGTGTGAGAGTGTAAATAAACTACAGTGTGTGAGTTGATTGTGAGGAGGGAACACGTCTCCCAGTGTATGGAGACAGTTCTCGTCAGTTTGGCGGCGGTGGTGCGTCCGTACCGAGCTGGTCCTCACAGACGGCGGTGACGGTGCCGTACAGCTCGAGTCCAGACAGGGACAGGTAGTGAGTCTGTCCGCTGGCGTTCTTCCCCATCTGCTTGATCCTGATGTGTCTCCAGCCCTGCTTCTCCTCCTTGGACGGGTCCAGAGGCCACGTGGCCGTCGACCTGCGAGAACGCACCCACATGGTTACACTGACATCACACATCACGTCACAAGTGACAAAATCAAGCTCCGCGCGCTGCCTTCACGTCAGAGCTCGTTCTCTGTAAATTCGAGCGCTCGTATTTAGAATTGGTCGACATCAGGATTCGTTCACTGAAACAAGAGGAGCGACGTACCCAGGTTCGTTGAGGCTGCAGTCGTCGACGTGAGTGTAGAGAGTCGTCCAGTTCTGACCGTCCTTCGACACCTGGAACACCCAGTTCCTCAACGCAGAGCGGCCATAACCCCTGAGACAGGAGGGGGAGGGGGA
>NW_019521296.1:15583-28708 GCF_002814215.2 Seriola lalandi dorsalis | reverse complement strand
TGTTTTATTACCTGGCGTGTCTCAGGGTGTAAGTTTGTTTTATTACCTGGCGTGTCTCAGGGTGTAAGTTTGTTTTATTACCTGGCGTGTCTCAGGGTGTAAGTTTGTTTTATTACCTGGCGTGTCTCAGGGTGTACGCTTGTTTTATTACCTGGCGTGTCTCAGGGTGTAAGTTTGTTTTATTACCTGGCGTGTCTCAGGGTGTAAGTTTGTTTTATTACCTGGCGTGTCTCAGGGTGTAAGCTTGTTTTATTACTTGGCGTGTCTCAGGGTGTAAGCTTGTTTTATTACCTGGCGTGTCTCAGGGTGTACGCTGAGGGAATGACCCAGAGGCCAAGGTCGACGGCGAACCAGGCGTTCTTGTCATCGTTGGTGTGGCAGTTGAGGGCGGAGCTATCCCGACTCAGGATATCCTCCAACCGCCCGTAGGGAAGGTTACGCCCCTCCGATGATGTCACCACCACCAGGCCGTAGGCAGCAGGGTTCACCCACTCATAAGCCGTTCTGGGGGCAAAAGAAATAAAGTTTGATTGAACAGAAACTGAATAGAAGCTGTGATGATGCTCTGTGAGTCCACGCCAAAACTACTCATCAACTTTCACCTTTTAAACAAACTTTAACAGAAATATTTTAATAACAAAGACAGAAAAAAATGTGAAATCAGGTTTAATTTGACTGGAAACACAAAATAATGTCACAGCTGCCGTATGAGATGTGACTCCAGGTGAAAGTGTAACTACAGATCTGAACGTGTCTGCGGTCAGTGTTCTTACTTGGCGTTGGTTCCGACCCAGTAGATGATGCCGTTCTCGTCAAAGTCATGCTGGTGTCTGAAGGTGAACGTCTGTCCTTCCCTCAGCTTCCTCACGAAGACGAAGGACGAGCGCTCAAAGTCGTACCACTGCTTCGCCACCTGGACCGCAAGGAGGAGGAGGAGTCAAACAGCCAGACACGTCATTAAAGGCAGAGCAGCCGTGTGTGTGTGTGTGTGTGTGTGTGTGTTGTTGTGTTCAGTGCGTCCTCACCATCTTCAGCAGGTACTGCTCCAGAGACTCCACGGTCGCCAGCGGCTCCATCTTCAACATGCGACCCGTCCGGTCGATCAGCGCCGTCTCGCCCGGCGCTCGCTCCAGACGGAAACGTAACCTCCTCGTCAAGATCTGATCGACACAAACACACAGGAGTTAACACATAGTTTGTCCAGTCACTCAGTCTGGTGTGAACTCTGTGAATGTGTGTGTGAGCTCACAGGTTGAACACACCTGGATCCAGAACTGACTGTGACGCACCTGCAGGTTGTATGAGGATCCTGGAGTGTCGTACAGGTGCAGAGGTAGACGTTCAATCGACTCCAGGACAGCTATCAGTTTACGGATTAAGGCAACAGCTGGTCGGCTGCAGACACACACACACACACACACACACACACACACACACACACACACACACACACACAGTCTAATTTTTATCATTTGCAAAATTAAATGATTCTATAAATTGACAAACATGTGCAGCTCATGAAACATGGTCATTAACCTCGAACCAGGTTTGAATCTCATAGTAACATGAAACAAATAGAAATCATCTGACAAGAACTGGGTCATGTATTGATTACGGCTGAAACGAACGATTACATCTATTATTGATTAATCTGCCGTTCAGCTTCTCGGTTTATAAAATGTCAATAACTGAACTCATTAACTTTTTAAAACACTTTCTTTTCTCATTCTTTAGTGATGTTTGTGTTGTACGTTGTTTTATTCTTAATTATTGTTCTTATTTCTTACTGATCATATTTTATTGCCTCTCTTCACTAATTGTCAGATCCTCTTGTTGATATACATGTTGTTTTTATTCATGTTACTCTGCTCCTCTATCTGGTTTTATTTTTCTGTCCAGCAGTAGAATATAAATAAAGTTATTATTATTGATAATAATGAAAAATTCCTGTCACAGTTGAAGATAATCAGTTCGTTTCCACATTGAAGCAGAAAATGTTTTGAGTCATATTTTGGTTGAAAAATGAATCAATTGTCAAATAGTTGCTGATTATTTCTACATCTGAATCAATTGTTTCATCTGTGATGTTTAACTTTTATCTTCACAAACAGATTCATGCAACAAGGTGATGATGATGATGATTTCAGCCACAGTGCGCCGCCCGTGGTTCGTGTTAGTCTCATATCATAACATCGTCATGGCGTCAGACCGAGCTGCAGGATGATGTCAGATATGATAAGATGGTTTATTGGTGGGAATGGCGGGGAACGTTCCAGCGTCACAGCAGCAAAGTGAACGTGCCGTTACCTTTCGTCGTCTTCGTTCTCGCTGAAAGCCGCCTTAAAGACATTGATCCTCTCCATTAAAGGCTTACAATCATGTTTCAGGTCCAGTTCCACACTCTGCAGAAAGAAAAACAACAACAACAACAACGTGACATCACACCTCCACATCTCTGAAGGCAGCGGCGTGTTTGTGAGTGTAGTGGTGGGGTGAAGGGTTTGCGGCGGCTCACGTTGTTGAGGACGGTGAACAGAGCCTGGACCAGGCCGCTGCTGCACATCTCGTACGGAGAAATCGTGTTTTCATCCTTCAGAACTACGATCAGGTTCTCCAGAGCCGTCTTCATCAGGTCCCTCCACGTGTTCTCCCCCTCAATGCACTGAACACAGAACCAACCGCACGGAGACGTGACACAAACATACATACGACATGTGTATGAAATATAAATATACATGTCAAATACAGATATATAAGTATTTAATATGGAGCTAACTGCAGGTGTAGGTACCTGTCTGTAGGTGTGTGTGTGTGTGTGTGTACCTGTCTGTAGGTGTGTGTGTGTGTGTGTACCTGTCTGTAGGTGTGTGTGTGTACCTGTCTGTAGGTAGGTGTGTGTGTGTACCTGTCTGTAGGTGTGTGTCTGTACCTGTCTGTAGGTGTAGGTGTGTGTGTGTGTGTACCTGTCTGTAGGTGTGTGTGTGTGTACCTGTCTGTAGGTGTGTGTCTGTACCTGTCTGTAGGTGTAGGTGTGTGTGTGTGTGTGTGTGTACCTGTCTGTAGGTGTGTGTGTGTACCTGTCTGTAGGTGTGTGTGTCTGTACCTGTCTGTAGGTGTAGGTGTGTGTGTGTGTGTGTGTACCTGTCTGTAGGTGTGTGTGTACCTGTCTGTTGGTGTGCAGCTCCCAGGCGGACTCCAGCTGTGTGGAGATGTTCCTCAGGGTGACCACCACTCCTCTGGGCATGCTCTCTACAGCTTTGAAGTGGTCGTCGTACAGCTCCCTCGCCATGCTCTTCACCTTCTGCTTCGTCTTCTCCAGCTTCGACTTCAGCTTCCTGCCTCGCTTCCCCGTCCAGCCCGTCACAAACTCAGAGCCTACACACACACACACACACACACACACACACACACACACACGGTTGATTAGGAGCCGCTGGCGTCCGGGGCTTAGATTTTAAACTGGCGGTAGGAAACGCTGAGACTCACCCAGCGACGTCTCAGCGGTGAAGGAGTGTTTGGTTCCTCTGTTGGACTCGAAGACGAAGCCGGGCAGGTCCTCCTTCAGGATGGTCGCCTGCTGTCCGTCCGAGTTGTGGATGGCGATCTCTCCGTCCTTCAGGCAGGTCAGGGACCAGTTCCCCACGGTCAGCTTAGTGGGACCCACGCTGGACAGGATGGGCTGACTGGCTGTCACTGGTTTCACCTGACTCCTCGCCCGCTGCAGCTTCTCCAGGAACTCGCTGCGAGACTCTGCAGGGGAGAGACAGGAAATCAGTCACAGCCACAGAGAAACCCAGAGACGGGTCAGTGTGTTTTGAACGTGCCGCTCGTACCGGAGCTGTCCGACCCCCCCTCTGGACTCCCGCTGGAGTACATGGTGGCCAGCTTCCCGTCCAGGATGAACCTGAACCAGCCGTTGGAGCCGTTGGAGAGCTCGAGGGCGGCGGCGTCCGACCAGATGTAGAGACAGTCCCTCCCTCTGATGATGGACCAGTCCCTCCAGTGATACGGCTTCCCCTGCTGGATCTCCCTCGCGTCCTCCTGCACCTCCTCCTCCTGCACCACAAACATGACTCAGCTCATCTTCTCAACCAGCTCTAAAACAACATGTTTTTAATTCCTCCATCACAACTGCTGATACAGCGTTTCCAAGTTCAACCTGTCCGTCCCAGGTTTCTATATTTTATTAAGTGATCCATTCAATTTAATAAATTTAAATAATAAGATTGAGAAATAAATCTACTTAATCAGATACACCTTCATCTAAACTCATTTGGAAAATATAGAAAGAGATGAAAGTGTGTCAATAAAAAAAGCAAATGTTTAAACCATAAAATCTTTTTTCCTCCAAGAAAATCAATATTAGGATGATAAAAGGAATAACTTGTGTTGTGATGGATTAAAGACACACGAATTTACACGAGTCAAATCTAAAATTAAATATAGAAAAGAACGATGATTTCTTTTTAAAGATTTACTTGATTTTCATCGGAAGGTTTTAAACCAACAACACAGAGCATGTTGCTTTAACTCGCCAGCACAGAAGACAATACAGTCACACACACACACACACACACACACACACACACACACACACACTCTCTCTCTCTCTCTCTACCTTCTCTGGCTTTGCTTCGTCCTCGTTCTCGTCGTCGGACGCCGGTCCCGCCAGAGTGGACACCTTGTTGATGACTCCCAGTCGAGCCAGCTGGTCGAGGAAAACGTCTCCACCTTTATCCACCAGGTCTCTGATGATCTGCAGAGCCAGGAGGTGGCCGTCGTCGTCGTCCTGACACACACAGACACGTTTCACAAGGTTTGCTTTTTTGTTTTTTTGTCATTTCATATTATTTGTTCCAGGAGTGTGAGTCCAGCAAAGGAAGGAGCCAATCACAGACATGCAAACACTTTCCAGGTGGATTTCTCTGCAACGTTTCTGCCTCGAGATCGTCGTGATGAAAGATGGAACAGCCCCGGCCTTAAACGACCTCCCAGAGCTGTAACATCCTGTCTGTCCGTTACAAACCACTGGGCTGCGTTTTTGTTCTAATAAGCTTTTCAACTCGAAAATCTGATCCTCAAAAACTGGACGATCATATTTCAGTGTCCGACTCTTATGTGCACGTTTGGTTTCAGTTCATAGTGAGTTTGTAGTTAGTTAATCTTTCACACAGCCAGTTCAAGGCGGGAATTCTGTGCCTTTATTCCACCTTGCCGTGTGTGTGTGTGTGTGTGTGTGTGTGTGTGTGTGTGTGTGTGTGTGTGTGTGTGTGTGTGTGTGTGTACGCATACCTCCTGGTCGAGGACAGTAGCAGTGATCTCCACCAGCACAGTGGGCAGGTTGTGTCCCGTCTCACTGTCACACACCTCCTTCAGCAGCACTTCACTGCTGTAGTGAACCATCTTCCTGATCAGAGCCAGACTGGCTTTCCTGAAAACACACACACACACACACACACACACACACACACACACACACACACACAGTCAGAATTCTCCTCTTCCATCACGGTGCATTTCACCTTCACCTGCTCTAATTAAAGGAAGCTCAGACTGTCGTGGGAACATGTCAGGGAGGTTTGACGAAGCGGTTCAGAGTTAAATGAATGAGCTTTGACTCGTGTGTGTGTGTGATGACATTTAAAGGAACAGTTCAGCGGTTTTCTGACTTACCTAATAGAAGGCAGCATGGTTTGCTGAAAGGTTTGTGCAAAAACAGGCAGCAGTCTCTTCAGGTAGATCGGAGCCATCTCTGGGTCTCCTTTGGGCTCCGTGCCCTCCTCCTCCTCCTTGTTCACATCTTTCTTCTTCTTGTCGTCGCCCTTGTTCACCGGACACATCCAGTCTCCTGAAACACACACACACCGTCATAGAAGAGCCAGTTCGTCTGCCTCCATCTTCTAAACACGAATAAACTCTCTCCTCAGTTCCCTCCACAAACACACACACACACCTCCTCGCCTACGTCACACATGCAGAGAGTTTTCTGGATGGGCGGGGGAGGGTGTGTGAGAGGGAGAGAGCGAGGAGCTGAACGTCAGAGAGAACTTCACGTGGCATTTTAAAACAATTATGTGACAATTTATACTCCATGTTCACGATATTGTCATTTACTACATCCCATGTGGAACAAGCCGCTACACCTCAAGTATATTCCATACATCTCCCACCTCTGAGTAGTAGTACTAGTATGTGGTAGTTAACAGTAGTACTGTGGGATTACTAACCAGGGGACTGCAGTATAGCCACCACCTCACTGTGTCCTCTCTCCCTGGCTTTGTCCAGAGGAGTCTTTCCGTCCTCGTCCCTCAGGTCAGGGTTGGCTCCGTGACGCAGCAGAGTCTGCGCACACACACACGCACACACACACACACACACACACACACACATTACAGGACTGAACACACTCAGACACTGAGAACACAACATGACTCCAGGCGATTCCTCGTTACCTGGATGCTGTGTTTACCATCACTCTGTGTGTGTGTGTGTGTGTGTGTGTGTGTGTGTGTGTGTGTGTGTGTGTGTGTGTGTGTGTGTGTGTTACCTTGGCTACTTGTGGGCGTCCGAAACAGGCAGCGTAGTGTAGTGAGGATGACCTCTGACCTCTGTTGACGTCCGCCCCCCTTTCACATAGAAACTCCACCTGCAACGACGGCAGCGACACGTGTGGTTGGTGGGACTGAAATCACAGGCGGGAAACACCCACCTCCAAAGAATCTTTTAAAAGTTGTTTCATACAAAACAAAAGGAAAATGATCAAACATTTGTAAATCAGAGTTTAATCAGAAACAAAACTATAAAAAACCTTTTTCCAAGATTTAGGTTCATATTTTTGTTATTTTAATTTTGAATTTTCATCCAATTTTTTTCAGAGTTGAGCAGCTTCTCTGTTTCCTTCATACTTCACACTCGGACTTTGAGTCACTGACTCCAGTTTGCACACTCGCTGCTTTTATTTCCTTTGTTTTCTCACTTTTCCTGTGAAGATTCAAAACTGGATTTAACTGGAAATCCACCCGATAGATATCGAGACACGTCATCAGGACTAAAGTGACGGACACGAGAGACAAGCAGCTGACGGGGCTGAAAAGGTTTCATGTCTCTGCCGGTGTGTGTTCATTGTTTTTACCATTTCCTGTGTGCCGAAGGCTGAAGCCCAGTTGAGCAGCGTCTGTCCAACGTCGTCCATGAAGTTCACCTCGAACGCTGCAGCGGAGCAACAGAACAGACAGTTATTATCAGACGATCAAAAAAATAAACAGCAGTGATGATGTCACAGATGAGTTTCGCAGGAAGCACCATGAGAAGACGCCATTTTCTACTTGCTTTCAGAAAGACACGTTTTTTTGAAAAGTTTCCGAAGTTAAAAACTGAAGGACTGAACTAAGTTGTTTTTTATTGAGTCATTAACATAAAAGTTCCCACAGCTACAAATCAGACACAAACATAAATACTCATATAAAACATTTCCAATAAAGACTGTGTGAAATTATACAGATTAAATATGAGGAAAAAAAGATTCCCTTCAAACACACAAGATGTTTTCATTTTCATCCAGAACAGAATTACACGTCGCACGTCTCGTGAGGCGAGTGAATGAAGCAGAATTAGCCTGAAGTCTCTGCCTCGACTGTGACACGAGCCCATGTCACTTCCTGTTCTCACCTCCGGTGTCGATGGCGTCGATCAGAGCGTCGGTGTCTTTGCTGCGGATACAGTCGATGAGCTGTCGGTGCGATCGCTCCCCGGAGCTGTCCAGGCGTCGCAGGCCAGGGATCCGACTCGTTGATCCCGCCGTGGACTTGGGCAGCGCCTTCCGTCCCTCGAACAGCAGCACCAGCAGGAGGTCCACCAGCCGCATGGTGTCCAGCACGCAGCGCTCGTCTCCTCCCAGAGCCGACTCCATCGAGTCGGGCAGCGCCGAACGCAAGAGGTCCTGAGACCGGAAGAGAGAGGGAGAAAGAGAGAGAGAGAGAGTTTCTGTAAACACTAACTTCTTCTGTTTCCCGTGTCGGCGTTAACGATGTGTCCACCTACGTGTGTGACGAGTGGCGAGCCCCTGCACAGCGTGGACAGCAGGCTGACAATGGTCGACACCTGGTTGCTCAGTTTGGAGTCGGGGGCCGAGGGGGCGGCGCCCGTCGAGGTCCGGCCCGGCTTACATGATGAGGCGGGGCCCGACACGATGCCGCCGGCGGCTGCCATGCGGGACAGCAGCTCCTCCGTCAGGCCGTGTTTGGCTAAAGGGGCGGGGTCCACGCCGCGGCGAGTGAACCTGTCGGCCAAAGAGGCGAAGCAGCGCAGAGCACCATCTGACACCTGGAGGACAAGGACCAGTCGGTTAGACGGAGAGACCGGCTGCTGAAAAACAAACTGTTTCTGTCCCACATGTCAGGGCTGAGAATGAAAATACAATCAGATTTTGTGATATTGACGTGTTCGTGTTTCGACACCTCGGCGCCACGACATTTTCCTCTGGCGTAGTTACCTGGTGGTCTTCGTGTTTGAGGAGGCTGGACAGAGACTCGACGCAGGTCTCCAGAGACGAGTCCTGGGGCTCCATTTTGCTGCAGAGGCGGGACACCACGGCCATGGCTGAGTGCAGAGTGTCTTTGTGGACGAGGTGGCCGCTGTCTCTGATGAAACTCAGCACGCAGTTCAGACCGCCGGCTTCGAACACGGCGCCAGACTCCCTGGTACAGATCAGCTCCAGCACCTGCAGAGACACGGACACGTGTTAAAACACTCAAACCTGAAGATCAACAGATTCATGTTCTGTGTCTGAGTTTCCAATGGATTCTAGTTAAAAAGCTTTTTCTCTGGGGGGGTTTAAAAAACAGAGTTCATCCCTGCGAGGAGATGAGTTCATGGCATTCAGGAGTAATCCACAACTTCTGTCACTTTAAAACTTAATATCTACAATAAACACAATAAAAAGCCTCGTGGTCGTCTCCCTCCGCCACTCAGTGGCCTCAGTTCCAGGTCACATCCCTGTTTATCCAGGGTCATAGAAAAAATGTTACTTAAAAGTGTTTTGGAGGTAACTGTGACCTTGACCTTTGACCTTTGACCACAAAAATGTAATCAGCTCATTCTTGAGTTCTAGTGAATGTTTGTGCCAAATATGAAGAAGTTCAATCAAGGCGTCACTGAGACATCGTGTCCACGAGGATGAGACGGACGACCTGAAACCAACATGGCTGCTGCTCTGACTGTCGCCGGGCGGAGGAATAACTCCCGTCTGCTCCTTCAACCAGAGAGATGAGATCAGTTCTTTCCTGCTGCACTGATGAAACTTACTGAAAGAATTCAACACTGATAATCTATTAATCGCTCAGGTCATTTACAGTGCGACACACTTTCACCTTTTCTCTGTTTTATGTCTGAAACTGAATCTCTTTGGGGGTTTTGGACACAACAAGATATTTAAAGACGTGATTTTTCATCCTGACATTTATGGACTAAAAGAAGAATCCATTCGTCATAGAAATCTAATCTCTTGGACGAGGCAGATATAACAGACACAAAGTTAAAACTTGCCCCTCAGATAGAAAGATCCAATATCTGCTGTTTGGATTAAACCTGGAGAAGTTAAATCAACATGAGACCAAACTGCACCTGACAACACAAAAATAGATGAAGCCTCTTCCTGCCTCTATCACAGAGCAGATCAGAGAATAACTGAGGCCTGAAGACAGAAGCCAACTGTCCTGTGATGTGTATTAATAAACGCCTGGTAGCACATGGTTGTGTTTGTGGAGCAGAGCCACGCCACGGGCGACGGGGGAGCAGGCTGAGCCGACATCAGCCGCCATCATCGCGTCTCATCCTCAGTTAACCTGCTGCGACGCACAGCCATGACATCACTCTGTCAACCTGGACCCACGTCAGCGCTGCCACGAAGCACCATGTCATAACGATTCATCTACAACAGTCGATTCATCTGAACGATTCATTTGCCTCCAGAAACTCTAAATGATAATCGATCAATAAGTCCAGATTCAGACCGTGTTCTGTCTGTCGACCTCCTCCGCTGTGACATCACAGCAGCTCTTTCACAACAATCAGCTGATCTGAGTGTGTGTGTGTGTGTGTGTGTGTGTGTGTGTGTGTGTGAGTGTGTGTGCACGTGTTGAAATCATGGTCATATGTGATTCTATAGGTCGCTGCGGACGTCCGCTGAGACACAGTCGTGAGGTTAGAGGAGAATATCAACGCCTCCCGCTGGTTCTGCTCCTCTGATTACCTTGACGCACTGCTCGGCCAGGTCTCTGCTGGTCCGGTTGTTGAGCTCCACCACCACCAGCCGGTTACACAGCGCCTTGATGGCTCCGTCCACTCCCACGATCCTCCGGGTGCACTCCGCCGACACG
This sequence comes from Seriola lalandi dorsalis, assembly GCF_002814215.2. NCBI lineage: Eukaryota > Metazoa > Chordata > Actinopteri > Carangiformes > Carangidae > Seriola > Seriola lalandi. Next base: position 18,332 of record NW_019521296.1, on the reverse strand, counting down.
TCCAGGTAGTAGGTGATGGCCCGGGCCGTCACCTCCAGCACGTTGTCTGGAGCGCTCTCGTCCAGGAAGATCTTACAGAGCGCCGGGAGGAACGTCCGAGGAGGGCAGCTGGAATGAGCAGAGAGACGGTCAGTGACCTCTGACCTCTGGACTACACCAAACATTCGTCAGGAAAGAGGTAAAAACTCACGTCTCGAAGCAGCGGTCGACGTTGTCCGACATGAGCAGCAGCATGCAGAGCTGCTCCAGAGCGATGAGCTGCATGTCCCGCTCATCGCCCTGACCCATCTGCAGCCACTCCAGCAGCGTGTCTGGGTCCACGTCCGCCATGATGGTTAGCCTGGAGTCACAAAGCCAGGTTAACAAACACGTGGAGTTCACAGAGATTAGTTTAAGACCACAGAGCAGAGTGTGAGCATGTGACAATCCGACACTCAGAGCTCCACTCTTTTAAACACTCATCATTCCAGCTGCAGCCGTCCAGTTTAGACGTCACGATCTCAGGAATCAAAGCAGCATGAAGGTAAATTCAGGCTCAGTGACACAGAGTTACAGTAGTATGTTTATTTTCCTGTGTTTTAAGATGATGAAATGAACATTTGGTTCATTTCTAATGTGATTGCTGCAGGTTTGTTGGTTTCACTTCATTTCACTTCCAAATAGAAAAATATGGAATTTTCCCCAAACAGTGAAAAGTCTCCTAAAGATTCCTGATGAAGGATTTTATATGAATCATCTCAAACACAGGAAGTAAACACTCACCTGGAATTGTTTCAACACACACACACACACACACACACATTACCTGGCTCACCGTTGGCTACCCGGTCTGGCTCAGCGCCCAATCACTGCTCACAGTTCTGTTGCTGTTTGGGACTCATCCAACCAACCGGACGGAGGGAGAGTGGAAACACGGACAAGGGAGAAGTCGCTCGCGCTCACAGGGGATTCTGGGACATGTAGTCTCTTCACCTGCAAACAGGAGAACAAACAAAATGATGAGTTAATTGTTGTTTATGCAGGGTAGAGGATAATTCCTGGATGATAACAGCTTGTGCTCATTCCTCACAGGGCAGTGGTTAATTTCTGGACAAATGCAGTTTATACTTGTTTGTGCAGGGTAGGGGATAATTCTTGGACGAATTAACTTGTTTATATAAATCACCAGATAATTCCTGGATGACTGCAACAGTTTATGCAGGACAGCTTATTTATAACAGGCAGTGGATAATTTCTGGACAACTCAGGCCTTTGATTGTTTGTAAAGGGCAGGGGGCAGTGGATAATTCCTGGGTAAGTTTGCTTGTTTATACAGGGCAGTCAATAATTCCCTGGCAGCTGCAGTAGTTTCTACTGGGCAATGGATAATTCCTGGATGACTCTGCTTGCTCTGGTTTATGCAGGGTAGAGTGTAATTCCTGGATGACTTCACCACTTACAGTATTTGTTTGTCTCTACAGGTTTATTATAACTCATGTTAATTTAAGCAGGGTGGAGGATAATTCCTGGACCCTCTAGCACATACTTGATTATTTAGGGCAGTTTTTGTTTGATCCACAACGTTGTCCAGTGTCACTGTCACGTTCTGGTAAAACATAACACTCGCAAATAAATCTATTATTATATTATTACATCTGAAGATAGAGTCACGTGCTGTACTACTTTAAAAAAATAAAATCACACGGTAAAACACACACACAGCAGTAAAAGCACGTGTGTGTGTGTGTGTGTGTGTGTGTGTGTGTGTGTGTGTGTGTGTGTGTGTCTACGACTTGAACAGAGGAAGTTCAGGATCCAACGAGCTGATTAGACTGAACTCCGACGTGGTTCCTTTCCCAACAACAGAGCAACGACACATCTACAGAAAAAGGTCGTTGACAGAAAGCAGCCTTATGCAAATCTGACTCAGCTCTGTATGAAAAGAGTCTGTCTCAGAAAACCCCAAAGAAAACTGAATAAACTGCTGTTAGTGGAGGAGGGAGGGGCGCTCTGTCAGATGAAGGACAAGGAAAAGATGCATTCTCCATTAATCCGTTGATTTATTTTCCCCAATTAATTGACCAGTGTTTAGTTTATTAAATGTAAGACAACAGTGAAAAATGGCAATCACAATTTCCAAAATCAAAAGGTGACGTCTCGACTCACCAGTCACCCACTATTTTAGTTTATCAATTAATTCAGTCTTTTATTTTTTTATAAAGGAAATGCCAAAAAATGAACACGTGTAACTCCCCGCAGAGGGATCATCAGCTGCTTGTCACAGTAAACTCAAAACAATGAAGAAGTTTTGTCTGTGATTCAGGAAATCTGAAGGATTTTTACACTTTCCTGCTGAAATATTATAAATTCAAATATAACAAGCAGCTTCTGAACGACTGTAGAAACTGACACTTCCTCACATTTCCCTCTGTACAGAACGGTGTTGGATAACCATGTGAATTACAGATATATGCCAGGGGCAGCGGATAATTCCTGGGTAACTGTAGTTTGTTTACAGGGGGAAGTGGATAATTCCTGGGTAACTGTAGTTTGTTTACAGGGGGAAGTGGATAATTCCTGGGTAACTGAAGTTTGTTTATAGGAGGAGCTCATTTTACAGCCTCAGAGAAATCAGCGGGAAAACACAGGAGCCGTGAAGACGACCTGCGTGACAGTATAAATAAAGGTTCACAGGTTTAAAGTCGGGGCGGCCCAGTATCTCTGGATCGCAGCAGCTGCTGTGTCCGGTTGCGTAGCACTGCAGGGCATG
>NW_019521296.1:8199-15563 GCF_002814215.2 Seriola lalandi dorsalis | reverse complement strand
TCAGGAAATCTGAAGGATTTTTACACTTTCCTGCTGAAATATTATAAATTCAAATATAACAAGCAGCTTCTGAACGACTGTAGAAACTGACACTTCCTCACATTTCCCTCTGTACAGAACGGTGTTGGATAACCATGTGAATTACAGATATACGCCAGGGGCAGCGGATAATTCCTGGGTAACTGTAGTTTGTTTACAGGGGGAAGTGGATAATTCCTGGGTAACTGTAGTTTGTTTACAGGGGGCAGTGGATAATTCCTGGGTAACTGTAGTTTGTTTACAGGGGGCAGTGGATAATTCCTGGGTAACTGAAGTTTGTTTACAGGGGGCAGTGGATAATTCCTGGGTAACTGAAGTTTGTTTATAGGAGGAGCTCATTTTACAGCCTCAGAGAAATCAGCGGGAAAACACAGGAGCCGTGAAGACGACCTGCGTGACAGTATAAATAAAGGTTCACAGGTTTAAAGTCGGGGCGGCCCAGTATCTCTGGATCGCAGCAGCTGCTGTGTCCGGTTGCGTAGCACTGCAGGGCATGTTGGGAGTCTGCCGGGTCCAAGCTAAGTTGATTAGGGCCTAATTTGAAGCCTGTCTGTCTGACTGTCTGACCGTCTGTCTGCTTGGATATAAACAGGCTGTGCTGAGACAGATCCTCTTATCAACAGATTAATCATCACAACTTGCCAGAGAGCGTTCTGACCCCGTGCCTACCCCCCCCCCCCCCCCAGGCCCGGGACGACCACAGCAGGACTGAGTGAAGCCGGCCAGTCACAGGGTTTGGCTTTCACTCCTTTAACCCCTCACGGTGTCCTGTGTCCACTTTCTAAGTCCAGATTGAGGTCAGCGATCAGCAGCAGCAAACACAACACACACACACACACTTTCCTTCTTTGTCAGGACTGGAGCTCAGCCTTTTAAAGTCTGTCCAGGCTCTGACAGTCTTGTTTGTAACCAACACAACAACGGCCGTTTGACATTTACCAACACAGAGCGATTTAATCACAATCGAAACCTGCAGAGACTCGATCCAGACTGAGGGAAACCAGGTCGAGTTCATGTGCAGGAGCAGAGTCTACACCTGGGATCAGGTGATGGGATTACCTTCAGCAGGGACACGGGGGCTGAGTATCAAACACGTCTACATGAAGCGACTGAACCTCATCTGACTGTAGTGAACTGTCAGTTTATCTGATCTGCGGTTTGATCTGTTTAATGCTGCGTTTTCTTCAGGCAAAGTTCCTCTACAGCAGTTTGAACATTCAGAGCTGCAAACATTAGACTAATGATCAAAATAGTTGCGGATTAATTAGATGGTGATCGACTGATCGATCTCCAGATGCATTGTGGGAAAACACACATCTTTTATTTTTTAAAAAGCACTGCACTTCAAAACAAACACACCCTTTTCCACCAACTGAGACAGGAAGTGTCCGGCCAGACTTTCCCTCCTGACACAGATTATATTTCAATTTACATCTGGGGATTCTGATATTTCAGATTATAGATTATCTGTATTTTATTAGGAGGGACGATGAGGTCAAACACGGACCAGTCACCCGCCATGACCACGTTAACGTAATGCTCATTCATCAGCTGACAGAAAATTATTCAGCAACTTTATCATTATCATCATCATCATCAATGATATTGCCTGATTCCAGCTGATGCGACTGTTGCTTGGCAACGACGAGACATTTGAAGACAACATCTCAGAAACACAAAACAAGAAAATAATAAACATATGAATTGATAAATGTAATAATAGTTGCAGCCCTAAAGTAACGGCAGAAACACTGACAGAGACACTTGGCTGAAACCTGATCAATAACATCATACTGAAATCGATTGGAGAATCCCTGCTACACACCACAGACTGAAGCCTTTACCCTATAAGAACCACACGCCACAACGAGGCCGACGGCAACGTCAGAATTAACCGGGACTACAGTTTATGATTATCTGCATTATCGAGAAAATCGCTAATTATTATTATTTTCTTTTTATCAATTAATGATTTGTACCATTGTGAAAAATTCTTAAAACCTAAGGCAACATCTTAAGATTTTTTTCACTAGCCAACAGTCAACTTACAGGACAACTTTATAACAAAGAAACAATCCTCACACCTTGTAGTTACAGTATATTTGGCATTTCTACTTAAAAATAAGATAAAATAATTAATCTATCATCAAACTACATGAGACTTTCTGTTGATCGACTAATCGATCAATCGTCTCAGCTCTTCGATTAAGAATTTACTCTCTGGAGTGAAATTTGTTGTTAAATCATTTATCGGTCGTTGACAGAAAAGCAGCTGATGACTCGGTCCAGCTGGAGGATTTTATGACAAACAGATGTGATAAACATTAACTGGCTTCAACTCCTGAAATGTGACGGTTTAATCCTGTGAAGTATTTTGTTACTTTTGGCATCAAATAACCATAATTTTTATCAGTTAATCATCTGCTCTATAAACACCTTTTTAATTTCCCACAGGCGTCTTCAAAACGTCTCGTTGTGTCCGACCATCAACTTCCTACATCTGAGAAGCTGGAAGCAAAAATAACAAACAATGAACTGATTAGCAAAATAGTTGAAGATTTTTTATTTATTTATTTGAAATATGTTGTTTTCTGGAAAACCTACTGACAACAACATATTCTTGTTGATAAACTGATGGTTAACGGGATAATGTAACAACATTCAATCATCCACTTAAATAAACATTTATCAACTTATCTCAACAAGTTTCTCTTTTTCTGAGTCAGATCATGATTCATTATGTTGCTCTGGATTTCTGGGCTGTTGTTTAGACTAAATTCAATTTAAGGACATTTGTTACAATTAGAGGCTCAGTAATAACTTGGTAAAGTTATCTGGTAAACTGGAGATAACGTCAACATTGATTAAAAGTTCTTTATGTCCTCAGATACAAATGAAATCTCCAACTGCTGAGGAAAACAGTGTGATGTGATAGAAAGCTCCAGAACAGCTGCTGAGAGAAGCTTCTGGTGTTAACATTAATCATCTGGTGACATTAAAAACAAGCAGCAGCCACTGTGTAAACTCAGAAATCAAGACTTGAGGTGGTCGTGATTATTTTCCATATTCTTCTGCCCAGCTGGAACAAACCTCCTTTGTTTGTGACTCCAAACTTACACAATGTGAGAAACTCGGCCACAGACACACTGGTTATGAGTAAACACCTGACAAAGCTGGCAGTGTGACCCCGCGTTTCCTCATCTGGCCGAGGCACAACGTTAAGGAGCCTAATTATTTCATCAGACACACATCAACATAAGAGGATACAGCAGGCTGCTGCTGGCGACGTTAAGCCCCGCAACGAGCCGTCCAGCCCGGACCACAGGGCTTTATGGCCGAGTTACACTCACTCACTGCCAGCCTCCGAGTATTAGCCGTTAGCTGGTGAACAACTGCGCTGTTGTCAGGCGGTAAAACAAAGTGTAACTGCCGGAAAATCTCCCAAAACATACAACCGGGAACCCGGCAACCCCAGGCAAAGTTATACGTTTGTTTGTCGTTCAGCACAGAAATAAATTACGAGCAACGAAACCCGCAGAGCTGGCTCCGGTTAGCCGGTTAGCACCACGCTAGCTAACCCAAACGCGAGCTGAAATAATTCTTCAATAAAACCAAAGCTCCAGTTGATTTAAAACACTCGCTACTGAGGCGTTTCAGCCAAACACACGACGGTTACCGCGGTTCGTGTGTTTTAAATGTGTCGTTAATGTCCACTTAGTAAGCTAACTACATCCGAGGCCTCGGACTCCAGACGCGAGCCGCGGGGCTCGAGTTCCGGGAGAGCCGAGAGGCCGCAGTCCAGCCGCGGACACCCACCACTGGAGACACCGGCCCGGGCTCCGGGTTTACCTTCAGGACGAACCACTCACCGTTTTTTCTTTTCGGCACAGAGACGATCGGCGGCAGCACGAAATGTGATCTTCTGGGTCCAATTGGAGGTCTAGGAGCTGTTATTATCGCCGATGTCGGGGGTTAAATCAAGGCGTTCCCATTTCTTTTAAACGGGTATAGAGATGTCGGAGCGGCCGGTGAGGAGGCGATATACGGAGCGGACTGAAATGGAGAGCCGAGCCGACCGAAGCTGCTGCGTTCAGAGGCTAAAAGCGAGCTCGGAAATAAGAAACACCTCAACGTTCAAAGCCACAAGAGAACGTTTTTAGAGTACGTTGAAGGAGAAATGAGGACTGACTTTTAAAACGAGGGAATAGGTTCAGTGGTGGCAAGAAAAAAATCAAAACATCTTTGAGACACTGAGACAAAAACAGGTAGTCTTCACTGGAGTAAGATAGTGTGGCTTACAGCTCATAGAGAAGCATCCAGTTGATTTACGCTGCGGGACACTTTTTTCATTTTACTGTCTCTTACTATTATTATATTAAACAAAAAACTATAAATTCAGTTGTGTAAGATACAATACATATGCTGCTGTAATGTCATGTAACATTATGAATAGTTTTAAGAGTACAAAGCCAAAATAAAAAGTAAAAAATAATTTGAATTTAGAATATTTTATTAATTTTTCAACACTAAAAAAACTATGTGGATTTGTTTGGTTTCTACAGACTCACGGTTCCTGTATGAAATATTAGTTAAAGTATCAAATAAAAGCTTCGCAATATGAACATTGTCAGGTTTGGTTGGTTGTTGTGGTAGATGTGATCATGAAAGACAAGTTATGAAAGAAGAATTTATTATTTATACTTTAAGAAAAATATAATTTTTTAACAAATGTATCATTGAAATTATTTATTTGTGATTTCAACATTAAGACAACAAAGAACATGGTACATAATTGTGTTTTGTTTACACAGTCAGAGTTAATGGGTAGAATTAAATGTCCATACTCAGAACTTCAACAATAACATTAGTGAGGGCTTGAGAAAAATGATTCAGCAGTTATTTGCTGAAGGAAGTTTGGTGATATTTACAGAATAAACTGTGGCCAGTAATGAGACAGATGATGTCTGCTTAGTAAGGTCATTGGGTTTTTTTGTTATTAAATAACAAACGTTGGTTCTTCAGAGAATGATCTATATTTTGGGTGCATTTTATTAGGATGTTTTGTATACACTGGTGAGAACGACGACAAAAAAAAAGGTTTAATCCTGTTTCTTCTTGATGAACATGGCGTTTCTGACAGCACGTGAATGCAGCATCTGGAGCAGTTTCTCTGTTCACAGATAAAGTTTCCAAAGTGTTTCACAACCTCTACAAACACAGAAACCAAACAACATGAACAGAGTCAGGTGGGAAATGTGTGTTTTAAAGTCTGCACAGTTTTCTGGGAAAAAATTCTTCAAAAAAAAAAAGTTTTTCAATTTTAAAAGCTACTTTACATATTTCTTAAATCCTGTGTGTCACTGAGCTGCTTCACTATGTACTGACATTTTGTCTCAACACTTCCAGCTGAAAACCCACGTTTGGCCTTTTGTTTGATTAGAAGGTTTAATTTGATTTAATTTAACTTTTAAATGATAAATTCAAAAAATCTGTTTTATTGATTTTAGTTTTTCTCCATTTTTATCTCTCGTGTGCATTATTCTCCAGTTGTTTTTCTGTTTACATTTGAACTGTTAGTTTTAGCTTGTCAGTCTCACACATTAAATTGTTGCTTTATTATTGCTGATGTGTGAAACTGTAAACCACTCAACAATAATGTAACTTAGACTAAAGTTAATGCTGATTGGATTTTCACTGATCACTCAAGTTAGAGTCTGATAATTGATTGTCACATTGTTCAGAAATGAATAAAAACCAATGGAAATCTAATGGTGGAAAAAAACACATGAAAATCTAAAGAACTTTGTCTGTTTTTAAATCTTCTCTCCTCTTTAGTTTCATCACATTTTCACTCCACTACATTTACCTGACATATTCAAACTTTAAATTCCTGATTGCATAAACCTCTGAAACACAATAGATTTCATAAGAAATTTTAAAGTAATTTTATTTTGAGAATTTTTTTAAACAATTAAAAGTGAAAAAGTGCAGCCGAGTGCGTTGATCAAGACCTGCCTCTGTAGTTTGACTTTTACTTGAATGTCATTTTGTTGTTTGTCAGTTTATTTGCGCTGTTTTACTGGCATGTCCTTTTATTCTGTTTAATTTCTGGATTGTTTTCCTTTTAATGCCCAACTTTACTTCTGGTTTTACTCATTTAAACACTTTCTCCTCATTTTTAGTATTTTATTATTTTATCTTTATTTTACCTCCAGATTGTTTTTATTGTTTTTATTCTGTAAACCTCTTTGTGTTCCATTGTTTATATGAAATTTGCGACACAAAGAAAGTCGGATTGATTCATAAAAATTCAGTTGTTTGATTTCTGTGTATCTTGATCTTAAATGGTCATTTTAATAATCTGCCTTTCAATAACTCGCTCTGTGTAACTTTGAGAGATAAAAGAGAAAACGCGTTTTCCGTCTGGACATTAAAGACAAATATAAACTGATGAACTGACCCACGTTAAAGACGGATCAAGAAAAACTGGAGCCTGAATTAGAAGAAAAACATGTTTTATTCACTCGCCGCTGTTAGAAAACCACGTTAACTCATTCACTCAGTTCACACCTGTACTGACGGCCAGGTGAGCTCACACACTCCTGCAGCAGGTGTGTGTGTGTGTGTGTGTGTGAAGCAGAGAGAAGCTGCTGAAGCTGGAAGACTGAAGCTCACCTGGTTAATGTTATTATTGCAGGTAAATCTGAGGCGTGTTAAATGTCGATGTTTAAACTCTTTTAAATGAAAATTCACATTTAGACAATAAAAGTCCTTCATAACTAAACTTACATTATTTAAACCAACTGCAGAAAACACGAGCAGTCTCATTTTACCATGTTGTAGTGTTGTTAAGCTAAAGTGCTACTGAAAGCTAAACTGTCCCTTACAGGCTACCATACGACTATTTCATGATTTGTCGTCTTACTAGAAAAATAAAATCATCTCTTCCTTCCAGCTCTTCTGTTACTGACATACATTTAGGGGTCACACATGATGAGTCAACTGTGACCTTTAACCCCTGACCTCCTTTTGATATCGGTGACACAGGAAAAGAAGCTTATTCTATTCCCAACATCAGATTGTACATCCAAATAACAGTTATTTCAAAATAAAAGTCTGGACTGGCTGAATGTTCCCCCTCATTGACGCACCTGATCACACAGCTGGGACAGGTGGACTGCTGCCGTTTGTTTCACTGTACTTGTGGCACCAGGTGGGTGGAGTTTAGAGAGAGTAGAAATTGACCAGCCTCGCTGTCACCCACCCACCTGGCACCACCTGGTTGGTAAAATAAGCACACACACCCACTTCAAGGGGAGTTCAGA
>NW_019521296.1:6183-7703 GCF_002814215.2 Seriola lalandi dorsalis | reverse complement strand
GAGGCTCAGAGCCTCCTCTCTTCTGATTGGCTCACCGACCTGTTGTTACTAGAGCTGCAGAGAGAAGCCTGAGGGAGGAGATGTAAAACTACACTGAGATGGTTTTTATATCTTCTGATGGATCAACACTTCAAATAAAACAGAAGAAAATAAGGAGCTTTAAACTTTGTCATGTATCATGTTTCCAAAACACGACACATCCACTTCTGGAAAAATAAAACTCAAGTTCATCGTTCAAACATTCAAACTTCCCTGTTTAGTAAAACAAACGCCACGTTCCTTCCTGTTTGTTGAAATCATTGATCTGGTCTCAGTGTGACGGAACTGAAAACTTTGATCTGTCAGTGAGTTGAGCTGATAAATCGAAGTTCTTCACATTCTCTGGATTCTCAGAAGAACTAGAACAGAATAACACGTTAAAATAAAAAATAAAACATAGGTGATAAGATCATTAAAACTGATGATTTTCATCCTAAAAAAACGAAACTCGTCATCGTCATCTCCTGTGGAAGAACTTACGATTTAAGATTTACAGCTTTCTGAACTGATCAGGATCAGGATCAAGATCAGGAGCCTCATACTCGTCATGTCTGATATGAAATAAGACCTAAAGTTAAAACAGTTTCCTATTACCTGCTGCAGGTAAACATCCTTCCTTACACTGAGCAACAGAAGAACTGATGATGTAAAACTGAAGCAGAGTTTTCTGGTTCCAGCTTCTCTAACGTGACGTGGTCTGGTTTCCTGTCTTCTTCTCTGGACTGTTGTTCAGACACAGTCAGACTCTGAACTGATGATTTTAATCGTAAGCTGTGGCCCCTGAACGCAACATTTATCCTCTGTCTGAACAACAGCTGAGTCACACGGAGACTCAGTCTGTAAATCCTGTCGCACTGGAGAAGCTGAAGCTGCAGAACGTCACGTTGTATATCTGATCAATAACTTTGATGGATTAATCTGTTGTTATAATTGTTATTGATTAAGCTGAAGGATCGTTCTTGACTTCAGAAACAGCAGCGTTTCAGATTCAGAGAAAATTCTTTTGCCAAAAGATGAACCAACTGTTTCAGGTGGAGGATGAAGCTGCGTTCAAGGACACGCAGACGTGATACGTGAAATCATTACGCCTCAGTGAAATGATGTGTGATTTAGTGACGTGCAGCGTGGAGTGTTTGGAAGTTTACGATCGTCGCCCTGAACAACAGAAGATCCTCTTCTCTTTAGTGAAAGAGGAAATGATGTCATAACACAGCTGTTTTTCCTGCAGGTTAGCGATACGCCCAATTGACTTCATGCAGTAGCATATGTCCAGGCGGACAGTGAACGCAGCACGAGCTCCAGGAGATCGACCTCGGTGCTGCTGATCTGCGGTCGGCTCGTCTCACAGGAAGTTGGTTTTGAGTGTGATGCTGGGGGAGGACTTGGCGGCGCTGCGGGTGGCGCCACTAGCTTTAGCATTCAGGCTCTCCTGGTTTCCCTTGACGGCGGCTTCCAGACGAGACTTGAGGTGAGGAGACGAC
>NW_019521296.1:2349-6016 GCF_002814215.2 Seriola lalandi dorsalis | reverse complement strand
CACACACACACACAGTCTACCCAGATCGCAGATCAGTGTGTGATGTGTACCTGAAGACGGCCGAGTGCTGGGGGCCGAGACGCATCAGGTCCTTGAGCGCCGCCTCGTGGAGAGACCGGGACGCTGCGGGGGCCGAGCCGAGGGCGTTTTCATCCAGGAGGAAGGAGATGAGCAGAGGAAGCAAGATGGCCGCCAGCTGAGGGCCTGAGGTCCCACACAGAGAAAGACGTTTGTTATTTACATCTCTTTTCTTTATTTCCCACTGAGAGTCGCAGGCGCTGGGACCATTAAAATGACCTGTGACTGCGTTCTACGGCGTTCTGCTCCTGACTCTACTCACGCTGGGACTCGTCAGCAGCCTGGACCAGAGCCTCCAGGGCTCGGACCCCCTCCAGGACTCCCAGCAGCTCCTCTGGACTCTGAGGTCGACTCCTCTCTGCCCTCTGAGGAGGAGTCACATGAGACCATGAACACATCGTCTAATCAATACAATTGTCCTCAAACACTCAGAGTTCAGGTCAGTCCTGTGTGGTGCGCCTGCCAGTTCTGGTTCAGTACCTGGAGGAATCGAACCAGCGGCGGGCCGAGGGCCTGGATGTACGGGACGGCTACGGCGGGCTGAGCCTGAAACACCGATGTCATCAGCTGATAACAGCGACTCACAACCTGCAGGAGGAAAGAGATTTACTGTCGTTACACCAGAGTTCACAACTGAAAACTCCCGCAGAGGTCTATCGTTTCATTTCCTCATGCTGGGCCTCCTGGTGAAGGTGGGTCTCCTGGTGAAGGTGGGCCTCCTGGTGAAGGTGGGCCTCCTGGTGAAGGTGGGCCTCCTGGTGAAGGTGGGCCTCCTGAGGAAGGTGGGTATTGTTGCTGACCATGTTCTCCCCTGCATGTGTCAGTGTGGTGTTCCTAATAAAGTGCTCACACTCATTCTCTCTCTGTGTGATACTGACCATCGAGTCTTTGGCGTCCATACTGGCGGTGAAGCGCTGCACACAGAGCGCGTGCAGAGGCTCCGGCGTACAGACGTCAGGACCAGCAGACAGCAGAAAGACGGTCAGAGCTGTGAGGAGGCTGATCTGGTCCACAACACAGCCAGAGTCCCCTGGAAACACACACACACCATTTACCAATAACGAATGAATGATTGCAGTGTGTGTGTGTGTGTGTGTGTGTGTGTGTGTGTGTACCAGTGTCCCACAGCCCCAGCAGTGTGTTCAGAGCTGATCTCAGCAGCAGGTTCCAGGCTCCTCGGCTCTTCTCTTGTCGACTCATCGGAGACGTCAGGACGGACTTCAGAGCCTGAAGCGCCGCCTGGACCACCACACCCAGACAAGCCCCGCCCCCTGAGCCTGCGGCTGGGACACCTGGAGGTCGAGATGTTAAAGGAGGAAGTTTAACTGAAGTCATTTATTTTACTATTTTCATGTTTTAACTGGTTTTCTCCTCCAGTTCCTCTCATCGGCACTTTTGTGTTTTTTATCTTTCTAAATTATTATTAAACTTTTTAAAAATGGTTATTGTTTTCATTTTTTCTATTTATGTGCTCAGTCTGTTTAAGAAGTTGTTGGATCTCTACTGTTTTTGTTCTTGTTATTATTCTTTTTTATTGTTTTTCTCGGCTAAAAGTGTCAAAAAACTACGAGAGAAACTGGTTTCAAATTCAAATGTTTAGTTTTCTGTTTCTTTTCTCAGTCGCTGACGTTATAAACTGCTTTCTTCTGATTTTCCTTGATAACTGTGAGTGTGTGTGTGAGTGTGTGTGTGTGTGGTACCTGTGTGTGTGTGAGTGTGTGTGTGTGTGTGTGTGTGTGGTACCTGTGTGTGTGTGTGTGGTACCTGTGTGTGTGTGTGTGTGTGTGGTACCTGTGTGTGTGACGGGCAGGTGGACCAGCTCTCTGAGGACTCCCAGCAGCAGGTAGAGGACAGTGGGGAGGATGGACACGCTGCCTGCAGGAGGACGGACCAATCAGAGAGCTCCTGTTATTTATTTATCTATTTATTCTCAAACAGGAAATGAAATGTCGTCATTACGGATCAGTTACTGAACGCAGAGCGGATCCGTTTGGAGCAGTGAGTGAAGAAGTGATGAAGTTACAGGAGCCTCATACTTCTATTAAAGTTTTATAAGATCCGCCTCCTTCAGTCTGACACGTGGTTCTGTCCAACTCTTTCTGTAGTTCTGGGACCTGGTCTGAGTCTAAACCTCTGATCCCAAAATTCAGCCTGGAGTTTTCTGGATTCTGACCTGGATCAAACTAGAATTCTAATCAAGCTCTAGAGTCTTGAATCTGGCCCGGACTCTTCTGGACTTCTGACTGAATTCTAGCCTGGATTCGATTCAGGAACCCTACCTGGACTTTAGGATCCCAGTCTGGATTATTGTCTAGCCTTGGATTCTGGTCTGAACTCCAACCTGGATTCTGGTTTGGAATCTGGTCTTGAATTTTAGCCTGGATTCTGATGTGATTTCAGTTCAGGAATATGGCCTGGACTCTGGATTCTGGTCTGAGTTCTGGTCTGTATTCTGCTCTGGGTTGTGGTCTACAGTATATTCTGGTCTGAATTCTGTCCCTCATTCTGGTCTATGTTCTGGAATCTCCTCTGGATTCTGGTCTAGATATGTTTCGAGGTTACGGGTCTCGGATCAGGACTCCCGCCCTACCTTCAGGGGAGCAGACGGACGGCAGCTCAGACAGGACACACAGAGCCGACGCCACCAGCTGACAGTCGCTGTCCGTCAGACTCCACACTGAACCTCCAGGACCTGAACACACACACACACACACACACACACACGTTTCAGCTCTTTATCTTTTCTCTTCTTCCTCGTGCTGTCTCCTCCTCCCCCCCTCATACCAGTTGGACTGGTTCCGGCCAGTTTGGGGCTGAGCTGTGGGAGTTTCCGGACCAGTACACAGAGGCAGAGCTCCAGCGCTCCGAACACCAGCGAGCGTCCGGGAATCAAACCGCCGGTGTCCCGTCCCTCCCCGAACTCTGGCAGCGTCTCCTTCTCCGCCGCGCCGTCATCCACTGTGGAGCAATAAAGTTTTACACGGCGTCAGTCGGTCACACGTGAATCCGGGTCACGATGTGAACTCGTACTGTACAACTACAGTCACCTCCTCGTGGTCGTATCCCTCCGCCACTCGCACTAGTTCCAGGTCACATCCCAGTTTTTCCAGAGTCATTAAATACGAACCGTGTGTGAAATCTTGAGTAATGGCTAAAATGTGTATCGTGAGGTCACACTGACCTTTGACCTTTGACTCCCAAAATCTAATCAGCTCCTCCTTGACTCCTAGTGGACACTTGAGCCAAATTTGAATTAGCTCCAAAAAGGCGTTACTGAGATATCGTGTCCACGACAATGAGACGGACAAACAGACAACCTGAAAACAAAATGGCTGCTGCTCTGACTGTCGCCGGGCGGAGGAACCACGAGACGAGCTGGTCTTGAGCCAGTGGATCAAACACTAAACCCCCCCCCTCTGATCTGTCTCTGTTTGTGCGTTTACCCTCGGCGCTGTGGCGTTTCTCCCTCACGTGCTCCTGAGCGGCCGCCACAATCTGTCGCAGCAGATCCAAGACGGCGAGCTGAACGGACGCCGACTCTCTGGTCACCATGAGTCTGTGGAGGACGCTGAGCAGCTCCACACTCAGA
>NW_019521296.1:1557-2329 GCF_002814215.2 Seriola lalandi dorsalis | reverse complement strand
GGGGGGGGGGGGGGCGTCACTGTGAGACTTCAACTCAAACAGGAAGTAAAAATACAAACATGACGTTGTTTCAGTCGACACGTGGTTCTGTCCAACTCATCTAAACTCTGACGGTTAGCCTGAAGTTGGTTCTGGATTCTGAACTGGATCAGGTCTTGAATCTGGACCGGACTCTTCTGGATTCTATTCAGGAACCCTACCTGGACTTTAGGATCCCGGTCCAGATTACTGCCTCTAATGTGGATTTAGTTCTAGCTTTGATTGTGATCTGAACAATCTGGATTCTGGTTTGGAATCTGGTCTTGAATTAAGGCCTGGATTCTGATGTGGTTCAGGACTCTGGTCTGGACTCTGGATTCTGAACTATATTTCTCACCTGGTCGTTTCCGATCTTGGCTCGGGGCCAGGAGACGTCGAGCAGCGCCCGCAGCGCCCGCAGACACGACGTGATGTTCTCCATCTGGTCGTGGGAGTGCGGCGAACACAGGAACTCCACGCTGATCCCTGCACAGTCACACAACTCGCTTTACTGGGACTGAACTGGAACCTGCTTTCACTTCCACTGAAACCAGTTTCCTACCCAGTATGAGGTGCAGTCTGTCGGCGTTGACGTCCTCCGGACTCTTGGCTCCGCCCACTGAGTCAGTCTGTCCCATAGAGGTGGGCGTGGCCGGTCTGGACAGGTTGGCAGGTGTGTCGTCTGACATCACAAAACCTGAGGTACACACCTGACTGTTTAACACCTGTCCATGTTGGCAGGGGGAGGAGGAGG
>NW_019521295.1:1187-3771 GCF_002814215.2 Seriola lalandi dorsalis | reverse complement strand
AGGTCACTCTGCTGTGTTTTCTACAGTATGTGATCCGTGTCATTCGTTGGTAAAGATTCTCACCTCTGACTCGGACCTGCACACAGAGTTTTTACGTGTACCACCACGGCCTCAGGGTCACGCTGAGAGATGTTTGGGCTCGTGGCCTCGGGACGCCAAGATCTTGTTTCTGTAAAAAAAAAAAAAAAAACTTCTTCTCCTGGTGGAAACTTCCCCGAAGCTTCATACCTGGAGTCTATGACATGCTAACTCCTCAATGCCAATAAATCCTAGGAAACCAGAAGCAGTTACACAACTGTAAAGCCCATTACAAAGTGTGTGTGTCTGAGTGTGTGAGAGAGAGAGAGAGAGAGAGTGATTCTGTAATTCATTTGTAATTTATCAATTGTTTTCAAAACCAAATAAAAAACATGGTCTGTTTGTGGCTTTTATCATATGGCTTTTTGGTTGAAACCAAAAACCGAATTCAGATGGTTTTACTGTATTTGAGTTTTAATTCTAAACCAAAAAGAAGAAACGAAAACACGTGGTCTGATCACTTTCCTTTCCAAAAAAATCCAGAAAATCAAATCAAAACCAAAATCATTCAACTTTGGTTTTATGCCAATTCATTTTTTATTTTCTCATTTGGTAGAAACAGTAGAACAATATACAATATACTTTATATATATATATATACTGTATATAAATATATATACTGTATATATATATATATATATATATAATTCAACTGGACTGAGATCAGGCGACTGTGACATCATTATCATCCTCATCAGACCATCAGTGACCCCTGTGACCCCTGTGGCCCCTGTGGATGGAGACACTGTCCTCCTGTTATATGCTGTTATTATATTCAGCACAGACTCAGTTAGATTCAGACTAACCAGGCTTCAGCAGTCAGGTGTGTGTTCTTCTAGTTAGATCTTGTCCTCTGGTTGGAGGTGTGTGTGTGTGAACCAGAGAAACCAGTTACTGTGCTGTTGTGTTGTGTTGACTGGCTGACTGGTGTAGGCTCCCACACACAGGGACTTTATTGCAGGTTAGTGAAAACCTTAATAACCAGGTTCCAGATGTTTGCTGTCATGCTTCCGCTCAGAGGGGATTCTTGTGGGCTTACTCAACAATGGCAGTGGTCTCAAATGACAGCCTTTACTTTCCTCGCTCACGTGGCCACACACACGTGAGAGCACGCTGTACACCCACCCGACTCGGTGAAGGTGTCACTGCGATCTCATCGTCTCACCGACACACTCCCGTCCGTCCAGTCCTGAGCCCTCAGCACCAGCTTTCTTCGACAGCAGTGTGTGTGGTGTCTCTGCTGTGATTTATTCTTTTCCTTTACCTGGGAACTACGGTGGCCCTGAGGGCTCAACGCACTGCAACTTTAGAAAGCACATGTAAACAGACAAAACACAAACAACTTCAGAAAAGATCTTCATCGGTTTGACAACACATGAGCTGCGAATACTCCCAGCACAAGGGAAATGTTTCCAGGGTGTGTACTGAGTTAGAAGTGATCACAGCTCTCATTAGAAACCAGCTACATTCAGGATGTGGTCCACACGCATTTGAATTGTGATTTTCTCCCCTGGTTGCTCACTGGCTGCAGATTTGACACCTCAGCATGTTGATTTGATGGATTGATTGTAATCCCCCCCCCAATCCTCTTTCCTTCTCTGTGTAGTCATTGAAGAGAAGGGGGTGAAAATGAAGCTGACAGTGATCGACACTCCGGGATTTGGAGACCAGATCAACAATGAAAACTGGTAAGTGGCAGGAGGGTGGAGATAAGAGAGGACAGATGAGAGGAGACGAAAGAGGACAGATGAGAGGAGACGAAAGAGGACAGATGAGAGGAGATGAGAGAGGACAGATGGGAGGAGACGAAAGAGGACAGATGAGAGGAGATGAGAGAGGACAGATGGGAGGAGACGAGAGAGGACAGATGACAGGAGACAAGAGAGGAGACCAGAGAGGATAGATGAAAGGACAGATGAGAGAGGACAGATGAGAGGAGACGAGAGAGGATATATGAGAGGAAACGAGAGAGGACAGATGAGAGGAGACGAGAGAGGACAGATGAGAGGAGATGAGAGAGGACATATGAGAGGAGACGAGAGAGGACAGATGAGAGGAGACGAGAGAGGACAGATGAGAGGAGACGAGAGAGGACAGATGAGAGGAGATGAGAGAGGACAGATGAGAGGAAACGAGAGAGGACAGATGAGAGGAGATGAGAGAGGATAGATGAGAGGAAACGAGAGGACAGATGAGAGGAGATGAGAGAGGATAGATGAGAGGAAACGAGAGGACAGATGAGAGGAGACGAGAGAGGACAGATGAGAGGAGGAGATGGTGATCTCCAGAACTGGATAATATCATTGTGAATAACTGTATAACTAAATAACTGTACGACCATCTGCACTGTCTTCTCTGGATGTTAAGGATGATTGTCCTGCTCTGTCCTCTGTGTCCTCATGGATGTAAACATCTCAAACACCTACCGTCTTACTGCTCTGTATGGTGATCACTATATGAAAGTGAAATATCCTTTTATTGGTGTCAGTGGAAACAAAGAGATTGA
>NW_019521295.1:0-1053 GCF_002814215.2 Seriola lalandi dorsalis | reverse complement strand
GGTGGCCAGCATCATGAGGGGGTGATTTAGGCAAAAAAAACATTTTTGTCAAAACATGACTTAGGCCATTATTTTAGGAAGGTGACGATATTCTTCTTAATGTCAGCAAATTCTACGAAAAGACTGAGAGCAACTATTCATGTCTCGTATTGACAGGTTTGTGTATCTAGATCCTCTGAGCCACAGCGATCCATTGGAAACATATCAGTGTACTTCCTTCATGACCCTGAAAACACAACTCTATCTAAGAAGCAATATATTCCCATGCTCAGCTTAAATATTGGCCCAAGTTCACATTTTCTCCTCAAGGAAATGTGATTGTGCTCTCTAAAAGTGAAAAACCTCATCAGCTCGATGGTTAACCCCGTTCTCCTGACCGTGGTTTCATTCCTGGTTTCGATCCCTCTTGATACGGTTTCCCTCTGAGAGTTGTGAAGTCTTTGTTGGTGAGCGCTGCAGTCTCATGAACAGAAGCTTCAGAGTTCAGTCCCCACGTAGCTGTAGCTGCCGCTGTGGCCGCCGCTGTGGCCGCCGCTGTGGCCGCCGCTGTGGCCGCCGCTGTGGCCGCCGCTGTAGCTCCACTTGGTTTGGTCTTTTCATGGGATCTGACAATAAGAAAGGATAACCTCTCCTCTCCTCTCCTCTCCTCTCCTCTCCTCTCTCCTCAGCTGGGAGCCCATAGTGAAGTACGTCAATGAGCAGTATGAGAAGTACCTGAGGGAGGAGCTGCACGTGAACCGTAAGAGGAGAATACCTGACAGCAGAGTCCACTGCTGCATCTACTTCCTCCCTGCCACAGGACACAGGTCAGGGAGCAGCGTAACACTCTGCTGTGCTCTACAGTCTCAGTCAAGTATTTCATGAAGGCTGACCGGGGACCTGTCTGTTTTCCAGGTTACGTCCCATCGACGTGGAGTTCATGAAGAGGCTGGGGAAGATCGTGAGCATCGTACCCGTCATCGCCAAAGCCGACACATTGACCATCGAGGAGAGACAGGAGTTCAAGGAGAGGGTGAGGGAACACACACACACACACACACACACACACACACA
>NW_019521294.1:0-753 GCF_002814215.2 Seriola lalandi dorsalis | reverse complement strand
GACGTTTTTACAACTTTTTATGCCTTACTATATTATGTCGTTTTTATTACTTTTAAAGCCTTATTATACTATGATGTTTTTATGCCTTACTATACTATGACGTTTTTATGACTTTTAATGCCTTACTATACTATGACATTTTTATGACTTTTTATGCCTAACTATACTATGATGTTTTTATGACTTTTTTTGCCTTACTATACTGTGATGTTTTTACGACTTTTTATGCCTTACTATACTATGTCATTTTTATTACTTTTAATGCCTTATTATACTATGATGTTTTTATGCCTTAATATACTATGTCGTTTTTATGAATTTTCATGCATTACTATGCTATGTCGGTTTTATGACTTTTTATGCCTTACTATACTATGTTGTTTTTGTGACTTTTAATGCCTTATTATACTAGATGTTTTCATGCATTACTATACTATGTCGTTTTTATGACTTTTTATGCCTTACTATACTATGTTGTTTTTATGACTTTTAATGCCTTATTATAATATGATGTTTTTATGCCTTACTATACTATGATGATTTTACAACTTTTTATGCCTTACTATATTATGTCGTTTTTATTACTTTTAAAGCCTTATTATACTATGATGTTTTTATGCCTTACTATACTATGACGTTTTTATTACTTTTAAAGCCTTATTATACTATGATGTTTTTACGACTTTTTATGCCTTACTATACTATGATGTTTTTATGACTTTTTTTGCCTTACTATACTGTGATGTTTTTACG
>NW_019521293.1:9859-10401 GCF_002814215.2 Seriola lalandi dorsalis | reverse complement strand
TACCTGTGTGTACCTGTGTTTATCTGTTACCTGTGTGTACCTGTGTTTATCTGTTACCTGTGTGTACCTGTGTGTACCTGTGTTACCTGTGTTACCTGTGTTACCTGTTTGTACCTGTTTGTACCTGTGTGTACCTGTGTTACCTGTGTGTACCTGTGTTACCTGTGTGTACCTGTGTGTACCTGTGTTACCTGTTTGTACCTGTGTGTACCTGTGTTATCTGTGTTTACCTTTGTGTACCTGTGTTTACCTGTTACATGACTGTACCTGTGTTTATCTGTTACCTGTGTGTACCTGTGTCTACCTGTGTGTACCTGTGTGTACCTGTGTCTACCTGTGTTACCTGTGTGTACCTCTGTGTACCTGTGTTACCTGTGTGTTCCTGTGTTTACCTGTTACATGACTGTACCTGTGTTTATCTGTAACCTGTGTGTACCTGTGTCTACCTGTGTGTACCTGTGTGTACCTTTGTCTACCTGTGTTACCTGTGTGTACCTCTGTGTACCTGTGTTACCTGTGTGTACCTGTGTTTATCTGTTACC
>NW_019521293.1:6027-7339 GCF_002814215.2 Seriola lalandi dorsalis | reverse complement strand
ACACACACACACACACACACACACACACACACACACACACACACACACACACACACACACACAGGGAGGTGTGCAGTAGATGTATTGTGTGCAGACGAGTGTGTGATAGAGAGAAGAAGAAGAAGAAGATTAATAGTGGGGGAGGGGCTGAATCTCTGGTCTTCAGCATCAGATGATCTGTCGGGAACACGGACCAATAAAAACCTGAGAAACAGCCTCCTACTGGTGGGCGTGGTCTCTGAACATGTCAAGTTTGTCCTGCAGGTGGCGCCAGAGGAATCTAAAGGTTCAACCTCTGGAGAGCGGAAAGGACACTGACAAAAACAACATGTGAACCACAGACTGTAAATAAAGATGGCAGACGCCTCTGTGACGTCACCCGCTGGCTTCTGAAGCTCAGAGTGAGCTGCTCCACCGTTGTCATCTTGGCAGTGTCTGGCTCCGCCCTCTAACTCCCAGCTAATCCAAATACGGTCAAAGAGGAGGGGCGTGGGTGGGGCTGAGACTTCAGTGCATGACAGTTTAATAACTGTGGTGAACAGACGCTACCATTAGCATCATTAGCAAAGCTAGGTGTTTGGGCATCTCGCTATGACCCAACGCTAATTCATTTTCCTCAAAGTTTTCAAATAAAACACAATCTAAGAGTTTTCAAATTAAAACGCAACCCTAGGGTTTTAAAATTATAATATATCCCCAAAACTTTCAAAGTAAAACACAACCCCAGAGTTTCTAAAACTGTGGCGTCATGTGGACGGAGGAGGAAACGTAGGAAAAGAGAGGAGTTTTAAAACGGAAACGTAGTCATGTGGACGGAGCCCAAGTCGACACCTTGACCTCCTCTCAGTGTGGCAGGCGATAGCGTTAGCATGTAGCGGTGTACTCCGTCTACGTGATGTGACGTCGCAGCACACCTGCCTCCACCATGTTATTTTGGGGTTCAATGAGGAGAACAGAACTACGGTCACCTGCTGTGTTTTGGGCCTTTGTGGCCACCATAGGACCTGGATGTGGGCGTGTTGTTGCCCTAAACGAAGCCTTGCAGGCGGTGAAGCAGGTGAATACATGATGATGAATGTATGAACACACTCGCTGAAGAGAGGGAGTGTTTCCTCCAGCAGAGTCTCGTACTGTACTGAAGGTGTTTTCTGCAGTGACGGTCACTGTTTACTGCCCTGCTCTCTCTCTCTGTCTCTCTCTCTGTCTCTCTCTCTCTCTCTCTCTCTCTCTCTCTCTCTGTTTCTCTCTCTCTCTCTGTCTCTCTCTCTCTCTCTCTCTCTCTGTCTCTCTCCTGACCAGTCCAGGATTCTTT
>NW_019521293.1:0-735 GCF_002814215.2 Seriola lalandi dorsalis | reverse complement strand
AAGTGATCTTTAACCTGCTAGGACCTGGTGACCACATGAGGATATTATACTGCCACTCAGTAATAGAAATGTAAAACTAAAGTCCTCATATGTGGACATCGTTTTTCTCAGGTCCCAATCAGCCTAAATAACAAAGAGAAATTAAACATGCACGCCATGCAAGAGTTCGGGTCTTAGGAGGTTAAATAAAGTTTGATCCCTGAAGCCTGATCAGACTGACCTGACTGATCTCGTGCTGATTATTGATTCACTGATTAACTGGTTCATTTTGCAGGAATCTTGGGAAATCTGGACTGAGAGTGTCCTGCTTAGGACTGGGTGAGTGAACACACACACACACACACACACACACACACACACACACACAGACACACAGTCACTGATGTTGTTTCTCTTTTCACAGGAACATGGGTGACATTTGGCTCTCAGATCTCTGATGAGGTAATGTGTGTCTGTGTGTGTCTGTGTGTGTCTGTGTGTGTCTGTGTGTGTGTGTGTGTGTGTGTGTGTGTATGTGTGTGTCTGTCTGTGTGTGTCTGTGTCTGTGTCTGTCTGTGTGTGTCTGTGTATGTGTGTGTCTGTCTGTGTGTGTCTGTGTGTGTCTGTGTGTGTGTGTGTGTGTCTGTGTGTGTCTGTGTGTGTCTGTGTGTGTCTGTCTTTATGTGTCTGTCTGTGTGTGTCTGTGTATGTGTGTGTCTGTCTGTGTGTGTCTTTGTGTGTGTGTGTGTGTGTGTG
>NW_019521292.1:0-2291 GCF_002814215.2 Seriola lalandi dorsalis | reverse complement strand
ACAGGCTAGGCTATGAAAACCTAGCTAAGCCAGTGTAGGTGCAGAGTGATGTCACACAGGCTCAATCTGGTGCGACACATTAAATGAAGGTTTTCTGAAAAGTACAAAAAATATCACTTTAGGTTTACAGTCGCTACACAGCGTTATCTGCTTCCATCTTGAACACATTCACTTACCTTTAACATTAGTTCAACATAACACGATATTCTTCATAACAGTCGCATTAACGGTCAACAGTCACAACAGGGTCTCCCTCATCTGAGGGCTCGTTGTCTTGACAACCGTCCGCGCTCTGATTACTGCAATGGCGGCCATGACCTTTACATTAGCTGCTAACTGGCTAACTTTTACCGTCGACACAGTCGCTAATAAACATTTTGAGAACAGAACTTAACACAGTGTCACAGAACAACATTGGAAACATCCAGGACACCGAGCTAACATCTCCATCTTACCGGCAAAGTGCAAAAATATCCCTTTGCTCACGCTAGACTTCACTTCTTCTTAGGTGTTTTTTGGCGGTTGGTGAACCAACTTATAGGATCATAAACGCCACTGATTGGACTGGACTGTGGATCTGGAGATTATGCAAGAAAAAAAACACTATATTCTTTTGACTAAACCAGTTTCGTTTATAGATTTAATAATGTCACTATTTCTCCTTCTTTCAAAGTTCAAACTTGTGACGTTCCCTGGAAATATTCTCCCCACATAGTGATACTGACTCCTACTAAGCCTGTCTCTTATACACATCTTTCACAATAAAAGCGTCTCCTCCACATACATTAACTATGACTCATGAATTCTGATGGTGGTTGTTTTCTGTCTGTTTCTAAACTGTTTTAACTCATAAACAACAAACAACCAAAACAGTCACAACATACACTTTGATATTTTTCATGTTTTATTCATTAGAAATGATGAAGCTCTGCCTGAAATGACATGACACCCTGCAACTGCATCATCAGTTAATATTACAGCTGCAACTATTAGTCAATTAATCAATTAGTCTATTGACAGAAAGTATTTTGATGATCAATTTAATCATTTTAGTCAGTTTGAAGCAGAAATACCAAATCTTTGATGTTTCAGCCTCAAATGTGATAATTTGCTGCTTTTCATCGTCTCATATTAAATTGATTTTCTTTGGATTTTTAGTTTGAAAAAACAAAACTTTATGACATCACCTCAGACTCTGGAAGATTTTAATGAGAATTTATTTTTGCTCTTTACAATGTTTTATAAAATGAAATGATTAATTGATTACTGGAGAAGATAATTAGCAGATTAATCAATAATTAAAATGATTGTTAGTTGTAACCTAAACAACATAAAAACAAACTCACTGTCAGATAGAGACAATTCAAACATCACAGTCAACAACAGTGAACAGTTCAGACTGTAACTGCACCTGACAGACTCTGGATCAGCACCTTAACAAATTAAAAGAAGCAACATGATTGTCCCAAATAATATCAATAACACTGATTTCAAAATAAAAGATAAGTCCCATTATGTTTCACTTTAGCTACAAAATGTTTCACATTAATTTAAAGAGTTTATTGATCATTTCAAGTCACCTGATCATCACCTGATCAAACTGTCACCATGGTAACTGCAGTCTGTCTGCTTGTTTCTGTCACCAATCTGTCTCTATGTAACTGACCACTGTGTAATGCTAACGCTGGACCTGCATGTGGCTCTACTTTTAATAACAACAATAACTTTATGTATAAAGCACTTTTCAGAACAAAGTTACAAAGAGCTGCACAGACGTCAGAACAAAAGACAGTAATAAAAGACACGGAGAAGAGACGGAAAGAGTTGATCAGCAAGGAAAACATAACAGGGAAAATTAAAAATATGTTAAAACAATGAATCAATAAAGTGGAGAAAGGAAATAAAATCAAAAGTAAAAACCAAAATAAAACCATCTTTACTGTGTAAGACCCACAGTCATTCATATTCAGGTCCATATTAAACAAACCAGTAAATTAATTCATGACCTCATCACCAGATTCACATCTGCACTGGATCCTTCTGTAAAACCACATTTTATATCAGTGATGATGTTTTGAGGAATAATTATACTCCTAATTAATATATGAAACTGTTGGTATTTTTTTAACTTATTTTGACAATATTACCAAGGCAACTAGAGCAGGTTAAGGCACAGCCAAGATTAGATAAATTATAATATTGTAGAGTTCAGGTCAGACTGTTTAGAGTCATTTTGAAGACGAGGGAGGACGTAAAAAAACCTGCTGCCATACGTCCAGTTTACATCTAAT
>NW_019521291.1:8695-9551 GCF_002814215.2 Seriola lalandi dorsalis | reverse complement strand
CACACACACACACACAAATAATACACTACGTTATAGTACAACATTAAATGCGTATATACCTATTGTTAAAAAAAAGTTCACAGTAATCCATATGTAGGCTAATTTATAATAATTCATGTCACTTCTTTGGAAACTGCAAAAACACTCTGTTACTTACAGTCGAACTCGTCCTCTCTGTCCACAAATGTAAGTGTCGAGTCTCGAGGGTCATAACACTTCTCAGTCTGACACTTCTCCTGCTCAGCCTGACTCTTCAGCTCAGCCAGACTCTTCAGCTCAGCCAGACGCTTCAGCTCAGCCAGACGCTTCAGCACAGCCTGACTCTTCAGCTCAGCCAGACTCTTCAGCTCAGCCAGACGCTTCAGCTCAGCCAGACTCTTCAGCTCAGCCAGACGCTTCAGCACAGCCTGACTCTTCAGCTCAGCCTGACTCTTCAGCTCAGCCAGACTCAGCAGCTCAAGCAGACTCTTCAGCTCAGCCAGACTCTTCGGCTCAGCCTGACGCCTCGGCTCAGCCTGACTCTTCGGCTCAGCCTGATTCTTTGGCTCAGCCTGACTCCACTCCTGCTCAGTCGACACATTGGAGCCCATCTTAACGTCGCTGTATTTTGATTTCCCCTGTGAAATATCGACAAACAGCAGCAGGATGTATAACATTTGTAAATTCCAACTCAAACTATGAAATACAATTCTGATTTTTAAATGAAAGTCAAATCAGGACAGAGGAAACAACATTAATTAATTACCTTGAGTTTTCAGATTCGCACTTGAAAGACGCTCCTGAAAACGACGAGAAATGTGGTCTGAGAAGATCATCCGCAGATCTTCCACCGTACTTTGCCGAGGGAGGTGGTAGC
>NW_019521291.1:6547-7538 GCF_002814215.2 Seriola lalandi dorsalis | reverse complement strand
TCTGAGCGGAGACCAGGTCCCATCCTGGACTGAAGTCAACGTCTCATAGGGGTCACTGAACAGAAATCAGTTAAGTTAGTATGAGTTACAGGTTATTGTAAACCAAGAGGGGGCTTTTTAAAATCATACTTGCCTTGTGTAAGAAGCTGGAAATGTACTGACATCATCTGAGGGAGGAGTAATGTCAGAGTACAGGCATAACCTCCTGTCAGGGCACAAGACTAAACCCTGAAATCCTTTTATCTGGGAAGTAAAAACAGCAAAGAAAATTAATGATGATTAAATGTCAAATGAGAACTTTTAACAAACCCCACTGATTTCCAGCTTTCTATAGTCACACGTTGGGGTCATGTTACCTGAATTGTGCCTCCTGCTGGACAGTCCACCCACTCAGAGCCAGTGACCTGGATTTGGAACCTGTTTGGTCCAGTACACCTGTGTCTGTAACAGCGGCCCTCCACTGAGCTGTTAACCACAAGAAATTGACTCTGGTTGTAAAAGAAAGGCAGGAGGAGTAAGAAGGAAATAATGGAAAGGGTTCGGAAAACACAGGCGACATGCATTCACCTACATCATATGTGTCAAACTCAAGGCCCGCGGGCCAAATATGGCCCGCCACGTCATTTTATGTGGCCCGCGAGAGCTTAAAAGGTCTGATTATCTTATAATAAATCAGTCAAAGGGTGCATTGACCATAAACTACATTTCCCATAATGCATGCCGATCATGTTACCCGTGAAGTAACGGCATCCCCCCACTATATTGCAGTGTTTCCACATCAGTGCCATTTTCCGAATTAAGAAATACAAACAATGATCCCAAAATGTCCATATGTAATATTTGTAAGTTGAATAATAAAAATCCAGAGTTATTTAATATTAAGGAGTAGTTGCATTTATTTTACATTACATTTAACTGTGGAATACGTTTCGCCTCTTTTCCAAGCGGCTTCATCAGTTCTTATGTATTGGTCTCTCTAGTCCGCACTAGT
>NW_019521291.1:0-1156 GCF_002814215.2 Seriola lalandi dorsalis | reverse complement strand
AGGGTGCATTGACCATAAACTACATTTCCCATAATGCATGCCGATCATGTTACCCGTGAAGTAACGGCATCCCCCCACTATATTGCAGTGTTTCCACATCAGTGCCATTTTCCGAATTAAGAAATACAAACAATGATCCCAAAATGTCCATATGTAATATTTGTAAGTTGAATAATAAAAATCCAGAGTTATTTAATATTAAGGAGTAGTTGCATTTATTTTACATTACATTTAACTGTGGAATACGTTTCGCCTCTTTTCCAAGCGGCTTCATCAGTTCTTATGTATTGGTCTCTCTAGTCCGCACTAGTCTGACTAGTCAGACTAGTGCGGACTAGAGAGACTAGTCAGACTAGTGCGGACTAGAGAGACTAGTGCGGACTAGTGCGGACTAGAGAGACCAATACATAAGAACTGATGAAGCCGCTTGGATAAGAGGCGAAACGTCTTCCACAGACAAATACAAGTCCAGTTGCCTTCGATTTAATCTGAGAAAGAGATAACTATGACCTGGACGAATGAGAATTTACACAGACATATTACATTTAGCTACATTTATACTGCCTCAAAGTTACATCTGGCCCTTTGAGGGCAACCATTATGCTGATGTGGCCCTCCGTGAAAATGAGTTTGACACCCCTGGTCTATAGCATTACTTAATCCGAAATAAACAACATGAACTCAAACAAAGTCACAAAGATAATGGAGTAAATGTTTTCTTACCTGATATTTTTGCAGGCTATAAATTCACTTAACTTTTCTTAGGTGACCAAACAGATTCTGTCCAACCTTTCCTAATATTCCAGTTCTCCATTAACAACCTACATCTCAAACTTGCTCAAAATAAGAATTTGGCAGACCTAGTAGCAGTGAGGTGTGCCGTCACCCAGCAGCAGCACTCCCACTCAACACTTATTCTCAAATTTGACCGGTGAGAGGCGCACACAGCTGTCAGTGGCCAGTTGCCTTGATGACAGTCAGATCAACCAATCATGTTCAAATGTTCACGATGAGACAGCCAATAGCATTTGTTTCAGTGTGGTAACATAGCAACAATAGGAAAATATGATTTTTTTGAAATATGAAAGAAATGTGTGTATTTAGTTGTATTTGTAGGTTATTTAATTTTGACCAATTAGGTCAAATATTGTTTTTG
>NW_019521290.1:6677-7559 GCF_002814215.2 Seriola lalandi dorsalis | reverse complement strand
GCATAGTGACGTCACAGTGAAGTTCACCTTTGACCTTTTGGACATAAAATTTCATCACTTCATTTTATCCTTATAGACATTTGAGTTAAATTCCGTCATAATTACTGTATGAATTTCATCTTTGAAGGTCACAGTGACCTTTGACCAAGTGAATGTTTGCGCCAAATTTGAAGAAGTTCCCTCAAGGCGATACTGAGATATCATGTTCCCAACAATGGGACGGACACTTGGACAACCTGAAAACAATATGGCTCCTGCTGACAAACCTTTGTCCTGAACGAGACTCATTATACCTGCTTCTTCACCGACCTCGCCTGTGAGATTGACCAACAAGAGAACTTCAACAAACTTCTGAACACACGTTGCTGTGAGAAACCGGGTTCTGGTATTAACACAGACGATAATGACAAACCCCTTGTTTCCAAGGCGACAGATGAATATACTTACGGTCGTTTGCATTGGCCATGTCCTTGTGTTTTGTGACATAGGCTGTAAAATCGATCAACAAAAGAGATGTTTTAACAAACTTCTGAACACACATTCAACAAACTTAAATATTAAAAAATCAGGCGAGATATCAAACACACAGTCTGTAACTTCTGCCTCGAGGTGTCTGTCAGTAAAAACAATAACAAAACCGCCATTACTTTACATTAATGTACATTAAGCTCCTCCCGGTTTGGAGTCCTTCAGTGTCAGTGGTTCAGGAAATCAAACAGACCATTAACCGTTAAAAACACTGAATGACGCAGTTTCAGATTTAAAGTCAGGGTTTGACCGAGCTGAGATTGATGCTAACCTTTGTTCTGATTGTTTCTCTGATGAACAAGACGTTACTATAGACACTGGGGATAATGTGGGAACACAGCTCGACAACATATA
>NW_019521290.1:0-1046 GCF_002814215.2 Seriola lalandi dorsalis | reverse complement strand
ACACACACACACACACACAATATCAGGATCAAGATCATATATAGATCAGAAATACTCAATACTTCAGGTAACAAGATTCAGTTCAGCTCAGTGGTCGACACTACTGACTTTGACACAGGAGATCGATTCCCGGTCAGGGATCCAGTGTGGACCCTTGTGGATATATGAACCCTTAAGCAAGGCACCTGGTGCTACTGACCTTCCTCAGGACGAGTGAGACCACAAAGAGCTCGGATGTTGCAGGTTAATAAGCTCTGACTGGAACAAAACATAGCCCAGAGAGAAGCTACATGATGTGGGATATATGGATGATCTGAAAGCCAACATCCAGGCTGACAGAGAAACAGCTGCTAGACCAGTGTTCCCAGAGAGGAGAGGAGATGTCACTACACTAGTGTTCAACAGAGTCACACAATTGGATGGAATTTAGTGACAAGTCAGTCACAGTTACTCTCACTGTGGTTTCATCATCTCCTGCAAAATGTATGAGACTGGTAAAGTGGAGGGTGGAGCACACCCCTGTTTGTCATCTTCACTTTGCATTTTGTGTGCAACGTTTGGACTCTGTGCGTAGAAAATGTGTAAAAGTTGAACCTGACAATCCTTTTTCAAAATGGCATTTCTTCAACTGAACCATGAAAAGCAGCTTTGAAAGCAGCTGAAGCGAACAGCAAACACTGCTGTCCTTACAACAAGGATGTTTTTAACGATGTCACAGAGTTCACACGACAGGAGAAAATATCAGGAAATCAGCCCCTCCCCCTCCACCCACCCACCTCTACCACTTCCTCTTCTTCTCTCTCACTGCTTCCGTGTTTGCAAAGTTCACACAGAAACTCACGGAGGTCTGACTGTAACACCAGGACTCTCTGCTGTTCAGTGGCTCTTTTAAATGTGTGTGTGTGTGTGTGTTTGGTGGGGAAGTGTTGACTGTAAGTGTCTTATGTAAGAAGAAGTGTGTGTTGTTTTTGCAAGTGTGTGTGTGTGTGTGTATGTGTGTGTGTGTGTGTGTGTGTGTGTGTGTGTGTGTGTGTGTGTGTTGTAGA
>NW_019521289.1:6738-7289 GCF_002814215.2 Seriola lalandi dorsalis | reverse complement strand
CAGTCAGAAGCAGAAGCTCAGAGTTCAGCCTGTTCACCTGGACCACACACCTGCAGATCTGAAGATGGACTCAACAACAAGACTGAGTTTAGATATGTTAATGAACACACTAATCAATCATACAACTTCATTGATCAAAGCCTTTGACAGCAGTGAGGACAGGATGAGACAGATTGGTAGAGAGTTTCAGGACATCGCTGAGAACATATTACAGATACAAAAACAGGAACTGGAGAACAGGAACTACTGTTCTAGGACTCGGAGTCATGCAGCTCCATTCACTGCAGGACTGAGCAGATGAAAGACAACAAAAGTGGAAAGAAAGCAAAAGAGCTGGGAGAAGAGTTCAGGAGGATTATTGAACCAATGAAGAAGAAGCTGGAAGAAATAAAGACCATGTGTGAAAAGTTGGAGGAAAAATCATCTGAAATTCAGGCTGAAAAAACTCTGACAGAGATGAAGGAGTTCGACATGGGGGGAGTGAGTGAAGGAGATTGGTTAAGAGCCTCCATCATCCAGTCAGCTGATCAGACTCAGCTGATCAGACTCAG
>NW_019521289.1:0-1489 GCF_002814215.2 Seriola lalandi dorsalis | reverse complement strand
TGGAGGCGGATGTTTTTCCGGCACTGATTCGTTTAGTTTGGGGCAGGTGGAGGTGTTGTGTGTTGTAACGGCGTTTGGTTCAGTGCAGTTGTGTAAAGACAAAGCTGATTGGGCAACACGGGTTTTTCCAGTTGCTGCTGCTCAGTTAGTTCCGTAGGTGTGATTCTGAAAATCCGTTAAAGGGATTTGGAAATAATTGTAAAACCAGATTTTATTTTTTTTTAATGACACCAAACTGAACCTCTGAATGCCACATGTTTATAATTGCAATAAATACGACCTGGAAATTCATTTAAAGTTCCTGAAATGTCATTCAATTTGTGAATCCAGCTGTTAGTAGTCGGTCTGTTTATCCGCATCATCATTCATTTACATAAACACACTAAATATCCAGACTGTTAGTCGCTGATTATGTAATTCTCTGTTCATGTAAAAGCTTATGTCAGAAGTATCCAGGACTTTTAAAGACCTTTCAGATCTTTCCAGGGTTACACACTCCATATAATTCCTCTGAGGCCGTTTTGTTTCCAGGCCTTAGGAGAAAGTATTGAAACACTTTCTCCTGCAGATACAGAAACAGAAGAAGACATTAGGGAGTGTGTGGTGTGTTCAGGGTCCACGCTGACTCACTACAGGTGAACTGAACTGAATCACCAGTCTGTTAGAGATCCACTGACTTCATCCCATCTGTCCTTTATTCTGATGAACACCCACAAACAGTCACACATCCTCTGACATGAGACCGGTGCAGTGCATGATGGGAGCTGATGACATGTCTCTGCGTGTATCCGTTTGAATAATAGTGTTAGGATTCAGCAGATATCACCACACCGTACAGTCTGAGACCAGCTCACAGCTCATTATACTATAATATATTATATATTACATCACATTATATTACATTACATTATCTGACATCATATTTACGTGACATCACACTCATGCATGTGTCAGACTCTTCTCCACGGACCGATGGCGAGGTTCATCACTGCAGTGTCAGGTCAGGACTGACATCTGTTCAGTAAGGTGAAGTGTGAGGTCATCAGGTGAAGAACAGACAGTCAGTTGTGTTGTCAGTCATCAGTCCTCCCTCAGACACAACCCTCTAACAAATGATTTCCAAATCACCTTTATTCTGAAAAACCAAACCAACAGGACGAACTCCAGTGACCGCAGACTCTCTGTAACATCAGACTCGCAGTGGATCATGTTGTGGCTGTTGTCTGTCCAACATAAAAACCAAAAGGCCCCTGATGCACCATGGGAGTTCATTCAGGTATGTGGACTGGTTTCGGACCAGCATGCACCTGGACGGGTCTGTGGTTTTTACCAGAGCAGGAAACATGATCCTTTGTTCCTCTGTCTGCTGCTTGTTTGGTAAACCTCATCTCCCATAATGCATCAGTGATCTTTGATTCTTATGTTGGATTTCAATTAGTGTGAAAGACAAACGGCGTAGAGCAGGTCCCCAGTCCGTCTGTTGTATGTC
>NW_019521288.1:8096-11053 GCF_002814215.2 Seriola lalandi dorsalis | reverse complement strand
TTATTTTGAGAGTTTGATATTTACAGAATATTAAACATGTCAAAAAGCTGTGCTTGTATCTGCATATGCAGGTGTGCACTTCTGACCTTTATTCTGTAAGTGTAAATTCAGGTTGGTGGTGTCATGGCTGAAATTCAAGAAATGGTGATAAACAGGCCCATTTCACCAGACAGCGAGATAAGGAAGGCTACACAGGGGATTTGGAAATACTCATGATGACCATTTGGTGATACAGTCTGCATCCCATCGTGGTGGTTGTCTGCAATATTGGATTCAGTCATTGGCTCAGCAGCAGCTTCAGACATGGTTTCAGGAACCTGCCTTTCAGACACAGACTGCATGAATAAGTTAGATGCAGACATTCAATCAGTATAGTTTGTGTCTTGATCAGACAGTGGTTGCTGAGCACTTCCAGTTTGACAAGGTGCGACAAGGTGCGAGGGTTTCAACAAGGAGTTTTGAGATTTGACAAGTTCGTACGATGTATGATCTTAAAGTGTTTCTGCCTCCTCTTTTCTCTCTTGCTCGACCATCCTCTCTCCAGTACAGAGCTGCCATGGCGAATCAAGGGAGACTCCCCACACTGCTGCTGACTTTCATCCTCTGCTTCTCCCCATGTCCAACCTCTGGAGACAAATCACTCAACCATTGTCCAGAATGCTCTTATGGCTGTCCAATAAAGTATTACACCTCCACATATGGTGCAGAGTGTAGTGATGCCTGTGAAGATCGAGGGTCTGGCTACTACTGGTGTAATACCCAAAAGGGGTGGGATTACTGCTCACCAAGCAACAATGTTGATTATAAAGGCAACATCTGTCACAAAGATTATACCTGTAGCAGAGAAGGACAAAATTACTACTGGTGTTACCTAGAGAAAGGAGGCTGGGGCTACTGTGCACAAATGCTACCAAAAACAATGACTCATTACACCAGGTATCAGGAAGAGTGCATTAATCCTTGTCAGTATCAGAAGAATGGGGATTACTACTGGTGCTATACTAAAGACAGCTGGAGCTACTGCTCACCTCAAGCAGACTTCACCTATAAATTTAAGTCTTGTCGCCCAGATCACAATTGTGGAACCCATGGGCAAAATTATACCTGGTGCTACATAACAGACGATGACTGGGATTACTGTGGACTTTCTCATTTTGATGCCTGCATGCAAACTGAGCAAGACCGCTGAAAACGGACCCCTAACAATCCAAACAAAGTCTGTAATTGGAAAAACAACAACAACAGATTTTTCACTGTAACTGAAGAAGATGCTCAAAATACCATTGCAAGTCGCACAATGATTTACGCAATGAAGCATTAGGGTTAATCGAACGATGGAATAACCAGCTCTTGCGAAATCAGCCCAGGTCCAACTTGGTTAGTTCGAAAGATTTTTGCATTGACCTACAGGGAATTGTTAATATGAATATTTAGACGTTTTACAACCTGCAAGTCCAGCAGAACAAGCAGCGCGGTACATAACAAAGTACATATAACAGTATAATATCTAACCAACTAGTTCCTCAAACACCAACCAAAGGTGTGGTAAACAACGTCGATAGTGATATCACTCACAAATATGTAACTAATGATTATTACAGCGCAACACATAAGTCACCACATGTCAATGTTTGGCAGAATGAGTAAGTTAGCGTGAAGCTTTACATTAGCGAACTACTTCTTTATTAGTTGATCAATAAATCAGTCAATACCAGATGTTCTCTTTAGATAGTGGGCTTGTATTATTCTGTTTTCATTCTTTAGCTAACTTGTGAAAAAAAAAACCTTTGTATCATTACGTTTATGAAGTTAACTCTATCTATCTATCTATCTATCTATCTATCTATCTATCTATCTATCTATCTATCTATCCTTTAGTGAAACATTACACATGATGCAGTTCACCATATTAAAATTGTGCATTTGTATTTTGAATCAATGTATGTACAAAGTCAATATCTAAACAGCTAAAAATGCAATAAACATAACATTTTTGAAGCAA
Organism: Seriola lalandi dorsalis; assembly: GCF_002814215.2. Taxonomy (NCBI): domain Eukaryota; kingdom Metazoa; phylum Chordata; class Actinopteri; order Carangiformes; family Carangidae; genus Seriola; species Seriola lalandi. The sequence continues at coordinate 9,051 of NW_019521288.1, read as the reverse complement.
AATATGTGTAATGTGCATTTCTATGAAAACCATAGTGTCAACAGGCCGATATCCCTGCATACTTCTGTCCAAGTTAAGTTACCCAGGAATATGTGGGACCATTTATTTCCAATAATTTCTGTTCTACCAAAAGACTCGGGAGGCAGGAATAGAAGGAGCCCACCCCTGGGGTTTTTTTCCTGCAGGTGCAGTCCAGCCTTTTGTCTGTGTACATGATATTACATATTACAGGTACTTTTCACATAGGTTAGAGACTTGTGTATAGAGAATCAGTAAACTAGGTTCTTCACCAGTCGGTCTCCAGTGTTTCTGATTCATTCACCAGGTGGAGACTCAGTGTTGAATGAACCCAGACACACACTTAAGTTAACTCTGTTGCTGCTGGAGACCAGCTGGAGAACATCTATGTCAGTAGTCCCCAACCTTTTCCAACTCATGGCCCAATTAAAAACCTAAAAAAATATTGGCAGCCCACATCTGACCCCATAACAATATGGACAATATGGAGGAACATTCAGGATTGAATCAGACTGAGATAGGAAACAAGTATATGATGTGGTCTGGCCAATGAAAGAGAATTTATTTTCAAAACTATCAAAAATAATATTTATATTTGAGTTTTTTAAAATCACATTTTCTATAATTACATCTTTTCACCAAAATTGTACTGGTGGGTTGCAAAGGTATTGCAAATGGGCCGAAAAATCATTTGCCCCTTGCACACATGTTGGGAACCACTGATCTATATGTTACTGTTTTTATTGGTTTTATCATTTATCAATGAGTCAAGTTGTCAGGGTTTTTGCGAGGTAAGTCGGACCCAAATGCAGTCAACACATGGGAGACGGTGCAAGCAGGTTTATTAAACAAAAATCCAAAATCCAGGGGCGTCGTGTGGCGTAGTGGTCTAAGCAGACGCCCCATGTGTAGAGGCTACAGTCCTCGCTGCAGTTGG
>NW_019521288.1:0-5304 GCF_002814215.2 Seriola lalandi dorsalis | reverse complement strand
CCCTCTTGCCTGCAATTGTATATAGTACAATATATTCTCCATATTCATGCCTCGATCATTTTGTTCTACGATTTTAAATGACGTCAAGTGGTGTCTATTTCTTAACCTCAACATTAGCTAAACGTTTTAGCTAAAAAGTGATATCAGCTACTTTTAATGACACAAATTGTTTGTTAAATTTTGAAGAGAAGTCAAGAAAAACATACACCACACCACATTTGTGGAAATTTGAAGATAGAGGCCTAAGAAAACTTGCTACACCACAAGTTAAATCTTCAAAATCAATAATAAGACTAAGAAATATTTGGCCATCCAGCATTTCATATCCTTAGAGAAAGAGACTGAAGGTTCAGTTTTACAGAGTATAGCTGTGTTTTGTTAGAATCACAACTGTAAGGGAAAATAAAATAGGACCTATGATGGAGCCTTGGGGTACACCACAGGAGAAAGTCGCAAGAAATGATCAATCACAATGATTTCTATAGAAAAGGCACTTTGATAACCTCTGAATCAGTCAACAGGCCTGCAAAGGTCATGATTCAAGGCTACATGACAACACAAATGCTACAGTCTGTGGTCAACTTCCTTAAACAAACTGCAGAATGTCTTTATCATCGTCTTCCTTTATAATTTCTTTGAGAAACGGTCAAATATGGGCAGGGTGCCCCTCTGAGGGTTTGGCCATGGTCAAACTCTCCTCTATAAAAATGTTGTTTCCTTCTAACTGCAATCACTGTGACAGCAACTCACACTGAGAAGAAAGCTAAGTCAACGGCATCTGTTAGACGTCTTCCTCCGCCAAGGCAGGTAAAAGATGTTCACTTGGCAAAATTTAATATAAATCACAACTTCAATTACAAATGACAAAAACTTAAATTCAAGTAGGTAAATGGGGGGTTTCTCTACAACACCAGGTGTTGTGGTCAGTGGTAGCAATTTCCATACCTTCACTTTTCAATTTAAAGGTACATTCATTGACTCTGGTTTAACACTCAAAAATCATTCATTTTGCTTGCTTTTTATGATGTTGTGAAACGTGAATTTGTCAGCGTAGCGTTAAGGTTGCTCTTGAAAACGGGTTTGAATTAAGGTTAGTACTAGTATACTTGTTTGCTTTAAAAAATATGGTTTTATTTACTGGATTTATACTTAAGTCTCATTAGTCCTGATATCTTGCAAATATTTTAAACGTGTCGCCAGATTAGATACAGTGTTTTTTCTTATTGAGCTTGAAAGTTCATTTTTCATTAGGTTAGTCGCATAATATGTGGACATTTTTCACATTATGTTATAGGCAAAATGATAAATTGAAAAAGTAATCATCAGTTTGATCGATAATGAAAAATAATCAATAGTTGAAACCCTTTATAAAAACACTTCTGTGTACTACAGTAATACAAGTAGAAACTAGAAGCATGATTTTTGTCCCTCCATCTCTTACAATGGAGGTGCACTAGGAAGTCATGTTTGAAAGGCCAGTAAAAGTAAAAATTACATATAAATTTTTACTAAGTAAAGTATCTATCTATCTATCTATCTATCTATCTATCTATCATGTTTTAGGTCTCAGATTCTGCTGGCAGCGGGTGAGAACTCCCATGATCCTGATCCTGCTGTTGTCTGATACTTTATTTGTTCACTTTTGTTTGACTCTTTGCCAAATTTCTCAACAATCAGCAAATTTTACAGATTTCTTTCTACATTTACTTTAACTAACCTCGCTGAACTTCACAGAAAAAACTACAACTAAGACCAGTTTTTAAACTGTTATATCTCAATATAAAATATTGTGTAATATGCAGGTTGTTCATTCAAACCTTGTGTTTAATAACAACAGCCTGTTATCATTATTATTATTATCACCCTCCCTGTTTTAATGCTCTGTGGTGATGCTGTTGTTAAAAACACTCAGATGGCTGGCCTGAGATGGATGGCTGTAACGCTGGCTGTGTTCCTGTCTACTGGAAACAGTTTGGCCATGGACCAGAACCAACTTTTAACAATTGTACAACAAGTTCTAGAAAAGTCAGCCAACTTTCTCTGTAATGTTGAGGAAAAACTTAAAGACCTGAACATGACATGATCCTGAGGATATGATGATGTTTGTTTCTATAACAGCTGTTTATGGATTTTCAAAGAAAATAAACTTTCTAACTCTATATCTCTATATCAATATTTCAAACAAATGATTAGTAATCTGAAGAGGAGCAAATCTTTCATCTCTTTTTTCTGTTGAGAGAACTGAACTGGTTTAATCGAATGAATTTATATCTTCTGTATGTTGATTGTCTCTTTCTATTATTCAGAGAGTTTCTATGATCAAAGTCTTTGATCGGTGCCTCCTTCCATCTGTCGTACGATCAAACATACCCACTAACATCTGTGTCTGTTTCCTCTGGCAGGTATACAAACCCCAACAATGATCAAAGGTCAGCAAAGATTTATGTAAACTTTACTTATTTGTTCATAAAACTGCTTCAGATGCTCAAAGAAACTGGTTTCAGCAGCAGTAGACACATCTGTACCATCTGTACCGCTAGCACCAGCCATGCTGGGCCGTGTCTACGGAGACGACATGCGGCTGTTGTAAACGTTCATCATTTGTAAACTGATTCGTTCAGTTCAGCGTTCACAAAAAATATATGTGTTCATGCACAACACTGAGTATTTTACAAAACAACACTTACAAGTTAAAGTTATAAGTTATAGCAGAGGACAGAAAAAGAAAAACAAAAGACTATAAAAACCCTGCTATTTAAGTCACAATATCCAAACCATTTAATTTCCAAAAAGACAGAAAATGACAGATGTCCTGAGTAACATGTAAATGAAGTAGACAGTTTTACTTAATCACTACTTCTATCTTCTATCTAACTTCCTATTGTAAATTAATATACTGTTTTAAATGACATATGGTTAACATTGTGTGCATCTGTTTCCTCTGACAGAGAATTACCCATGTTCAGTCTGGCTGTAAGCATCCCAAAGAGCGGGGAATCTTATGATGTCGGAGCAGTCCCTGACAATGGTGTGGCAGTGAAGAATGCTATGTTGAATTGTGAGGTTTACACCGGCACGAAGGTGGTAGGAGCCACACTTCTGTCAGACGTTTTCAATAAGTGTCTAAATGGACGTGTGCAAAGGCAAGATGTTCTGGATCAATGCCCTCCAGGGGTTGTGACATGGCTTGATGTTAAGAAAAAGTGCAAGGATAAAGTTGGTAATATAGATGATCATGCAGAGTACCGCACCCTGCAGGCACTCAGAACCGGACCATCCAGTAACTTTAATGATTTGATGCTATTCTTTGTTTATGCCGCTCCATGTCATCTAAGATGTACTCAACCAGGTGAAAGGGGTATTCTCAATAGCATAAAAAAGATTAAAAAGTGGGGTAATTATGCTGTGGTGTTTAAAAAGCTTTTCAACCCCAGCGATGGTAACGTCGTATCTCAGCCGTTCCGAGAACAATCTCTTCGTAACCTTGCTTCCTTAGGCAAAATCGATCTTCAGACCATTTTCCGTTGTGACAACATAAGAGGTCAGATTCAAGGTTTCAGCTGCTCCACTGGTGGTCAAGTTAGACCCTATTGTGTTTCAGATACCAAGCCTGAACAAAGTGGTGCTGGTGAGGCCAGTGGCCGAGGAGGGGTGATGAACAGACAAGGCAGTGGTAGTTTCCGGTAGAGGATATTCATGTTCCCATCAGCCACTGATGCATAACACTTTCACCTGTGCTCACCCCTCCAACAGAAGGACCAAAACTTTTCCTGACTGTCCAGCCTCTTCTCTGTACCTCCATGAGAGTGATGACCACTTCTCTGCTCCTTCCTCTAGTCCAGCAAGCTTAGTCTCGCCTTCATCAGTAGGGACCTCACAGTGCCCCCGCCTCGAAGTGCTTGAGTTCATAGCAAAGGACATTGAACATTTTGATCCAGAAAACTCTGATCAACATTTTGAAAACTACTTTAGGGAGTTAGATCACAACCTAATTGATTTGCCCCATGCAACCCAAAGGGAGAAAACTAAACTTGTGTGGAAGACCAGCTCAAAAGCAGTCCACAAGTTTATGCAATCACTGCCTCCCAGTGTCAGAGATGATTACAAAGAGCTCTGTCAAGCACTGACAGAAGAATTCTCTCCTGCTGCGGATGAGATAGAATCTTTGGTTGCAGCTTCACAAATCAAACACTCCCGCCATGAACATCCCAATGACTTTTACCAACGTTTGAGGCAGGCATATTTTCAGGGTAGGAACACACCAGGCTTAGAGGAGAACTCCACCTTCAAGTCTTTGTTCCTACGAAACCTCCATCCCTGTGTACGCACTCATGTTACACTGATGACGCATCAAGGTAAGCCCACCATGCAGGAAATAAAGAAGATGACAAAAATGGCTTGGGAAACCATGGTCAATTCCAAGGCAAGGGGGAAAACAACTGAGCCTAGCAACTCAAACACCTTAGCGTCAGACAGACATGTAACCTCAAAAGATCACCCTCAGAACAGATCGAAGGGGGGTGACAAAAGGCCACATATGGGTGCTGAGCGTAACCGCCACGCCCACAAAGTGCGTAGAGATAGGCACCCCTACAACAGGAGCAGGAGACGGCCTTACGCAGAAATTCTGGCTCAGACACAGGACCAATCAACACATGGATCAGACAATGACCACGTCATCTCTGACCATGTTAACTCAGACAGTGACAATGCCTCTGAATGTTCTTTCTTCAGCTACTCAAAGTGTTACAGCTTTGTGCCACAAGTTAAAGAAAACTTAAAGCACCGGCGCTCCAGAGTTCGCCGCACTGAGTACTGACAGTAAGTAGGCTCAGGGTACCCTACACTTTTGCAGATGGACACAATGGGTTTGTCAGCAGCAGCAGCAAACTAACTAGCCAGCCAGTGTGGGTCAGTGTGTGACATGTGACCCCCAAGGGTGTCACCAACAAAACCAGTCTTCTAGACCTCTTCTCTCTCTCTTCTCTTCTTGGCTCGCTCTGGAGAGCAGCTCCAGCCCTCTCCTCTCAGTTCTTCAAAGGGCAACAAGGCCCCAGCCCAGGTCAGCTCTGCTACCTGAGAAACCAGCTCTCTCGCTCATTTTACTCTGCTCCATTGTAAATAAATGTCTTTAAATAAATACTGGTGTGTTTAATGTTGCACAAGCGTGGATATTGCCAACCTCTACTTGGTAGAATTCCAATCCTTCAACTGTAACTTACTGTTGATTTGATAATTTGGTTATAGTTAGTAAGCTAATGGTTAATCAGAGTTCCAGATTAATGGTAATAAATTGAGACTAAA
>NW_019521287.1:3828-4430 GCF_002814215.2 Seriola lalandi dorsalis | reverse complement strand
CCCCCCCACTCTGGAATCAGATGCTTCGACTTCCTTTAAATCACCTCTTTGTCTCGGCCCGTCTGCACCGTTTTTTTACATCGTTTCATCCCTTATTCTTGTTTTTCCATCTTCTTTTTCTTTTCTCTTCCTGCTGATGTGAGATGTTTTTTTATTCATGCTGTTCTTCTCTTTTTATTAAGTTCAGGTTCTTTGAATTTTATCTTGTTTTACTTTTTCTTGTGAAGCACTTTGTAACTTTGTTAAGAAACATGGTGTATAAATAAAGTTATTATTATTATTATTATAATAATGTGGTTTTATGTTTGACTGTAGCTCAGAGAAAAGGTTTCTTCTTCTTGGCTCATTGAGAGAACTGAAAGCGTCTGGACTGAAGCAAGTGAACGTAGTGAAGAGAAAAGGTGTGATGTGGGTCGGCTGGTTCCAAGTCTCAGATGTCTGACAACAACAACAGTCGCTCTCATAATTCACACCCACACGACCACGAGGTGACAAACTGTTCGCTGCAGCTTCTTCTTCAAGCTGAACTCAACATGAGTGAAAAGCAACAGCTCTGAGAATCAGTTGGACACCTTCAAGGTCGCTCCCCCCTCCCTCCCTCC
>NW_019521287.1:2113-2698 GCF_002814215.2 Seriola lalandi dorsalis | reverse complement strand
CCCCCCGCCCCCCCCCCCCCCGACTGGAAACCACAGACTCAGACTCTATGAGCGAATGTGGAAACAGATGCAGAGATAACGCCAGCAGCCAAACTGTTTGATTTATAAACACTGGTGTGAATAATAATATAAACTATATGTAGTACAGGTAATAAACACACTGTAATTATACAGTGATATTAAATGTACATCAGCAGCTTCCAGCTGATCTGTCAACTCGTCCTCTTTCATGCTCTTATGTAGTTTCAGAAGCTGCTGTTTATTTAGTTTTAGTCTCTTTTTCATCATGAAAAAATTCATGTTTTCATCCCGTTTTCTGTTGAAGAAATGAACAGAGACAGTTTCAGCCTGTGCAGATGTTTCTGAGACACAGAACATCTGGTCATCCAGCGGAGATGAGTTACTGCTCTGACGGTGGTTTTCTCGTGTTTGTTTCTTTTTGTGAAAATTAAAAAAAGAAAGAACCAAAGACAAGCATAATCAGAAATGGCAGAGAATACAGAATTACAGCGTATAATATAATATAATATAATATAATATAATAATCAATGAGTAATCAAAGCAACAGATTGATGTGACTCACCC
>NW_019521287.1:0-1243 GCF_002814215.2 Seriola lalandi dorsalis | reverse complement strand
GGAGCACCTGGAGCACCTGGAGCACCTGTACAGAAGCTGTGATGAGCTGCTGGGGGCGTCAAAATCAAACAAACAGCCAATCACCAGCATTGTTAGATCCCGGTCCAAGCACGCTGCATGCTGATTGGCTCACTGACGCCTCAAGTATCAAATCACAAAGACATTTTTAAATCCTCGTTAGTATCAAACCGATTAGCCCGGTCCATAAACAGTCCCGTTTGATTGGCAGCTCCACAGCAGCAGCGACACGCAGCTAAACGCCGACAGACGGCTGTAATCTCTAATACATCTATCAGGACTGTTGCAGAAACACAGTCATTCACAGTCATTTCTTAATGACTGGTTTAAATGTGATGCTGCTGAAACAAACTAATGCAGGATAAAAGAGGCTTTAGAGCCGCAGCAGCGTTCACCTCTCTCTGACCTCCATGTGGAGTCAACACGGCAAATTCAGTACAAATATTAAGACAGAGCAGAGAATGCTAATATTTGTTTCCACTATCTGTCTGACAGCGGATTTAACAGCGCTCACTTATCCACAGATAAGCCATTGTTTAGAAAAGCTCTAATCAGCTCAGATTAACATGAAGAGCTGCTTTTTGTCTGTTTTTTATTTCCATGTTAAAACGTTTCCCGCTGCGAGCTCCGTCCCCACGCCGCCGCCGCCCTACCTGTAGAAATAAGAGCAGCCTCTGACACTGTTGTGGCAGAAGTGTTCCTGGGTCTTTTCTGAACCGTAGTCCTCCCCCGGGTCCGACCACAGCAGGTCACACATCGGCCCGAACGCAGGGGGCTCCTTAAACCGGTCCAGCTGCACACACACACGGGAACAGGTAAATGAGACAGGGAGGGGGACCAATCAGAACCAGGCAGGTTCAAAACTCTGGTGAAGCTCGGATTTACAACAGGAGAAGAAAAAACTGAAACCAGGAGGACGAGTCATGAAGAAGAATATTACAACGGAAATTATTAAACAATAAAATCTATCTGCAACTATTGTGATAATCAAATAATCTAAGAAGAGGAAGAAGAAGAAGAAGAAGAGGAAGAGAAGTTCTCTCTGGACCAACAACAGAGAAATCTAAAGAGATGTTTAAAGATGGAAACACATCAGGTCACATGACACATCTTTAACCTGTCGCCTCCCTCCATCAATAACCTCTAGTTACTGATGTTTAATGTCCTGCAGCAGCAGAACAAGGAGCTCACACACACACACACACACACACACACACACACACAC
>NW_019521286.1:1733-4328 GCF_002814215.2 Seriola lalandi dorsalis | reverse complement strand
AATGACAATATCAATGCAATATTCAAAAGTAATGCAAGTGCAGCGGTAGGGAAGACGTCACCTCAAGGAAATGTTGGGGCTCATTTTAAAACACATTTATAATTGTGTTTGTAAGTTGGATGTTCTGTGTTATTCAACATATTGAAATTATTTAACGTTTTCTGCCCCAAGAAACAAGTTAAATTCGTGTCAATCTTTATCATTATTTGACCATTTCATCAGGATCAAGAGCAGAGTCTAATCTACCTTTTCCCCACACACTTGTTGATGTTAATGATAGAAAACTAAAGTTGGATGATGGCGTTAAACATAGAATGTCCTCTAATGTGTTTGTTTAAAGAGGTAATTTTATCTCAATGAAGATATTTAAATTATAAAACTGTAATCCATTTCTTTTATTTTATAGGCTTTACAAAACAGGAAGAGAATGGCAAAGGAAGAACTGGACAAGACACTGTATGGGTAAGAGTTACGTGATGTTGATGTCCAAGATCACTCGTTATCGTGTTACCAAAGTGTTGTTAACGTGTTGTTAATGTTTTGTCAACGTGTTAAAAATCACGTATATATTGAACAGGCTGGTTCAGTGAGATCTCTGAGACACGTACTTGTCTTGTCTTTGGGGAAGTCAGCTATTTATGGTTAACATGTTTTTAACCTTGAAGTCTCATTGTTTGTATTAATGATTAAACCAGGAAACTTTTATGTCTGTTACAGCTGTGTCCCTTTTGTTTTCTGTCTGATCTAGAGGGGAGATAACGTCTGTTGAATGAGTTCAAAGTGCGTGTCTCAGTGCATCAGCTGAACTCTGGAGTGAAAGTAAGTTCATGATTTAATTCTGAAAATTAGATGTTGACCTGATGTAATAATGTATATTTCCCAGTTAACTGTAAGGTAACTATGCAAGTTGTGTGATTATGTATTTACTTGTGTTGTATCTTCTTTATTTTTTCAATAACAAGTCACTGCTCTTGTCTACAGACGTCCCATTTCATGAGTTTATTAGGTTGATTTATCAGTGGTAGATATTTACAGTCTGTTTTCCGTAATCATTTACGAACTGTGATTCTCTAGGTGACCTACAAACAAGTTGAGTAATTCATTTCCTCCTATCTTTTTACGTATTTTTTATTTTTCAGGAAACAAAAGTTGCACTTTACATCTCTGCTTAGCATCTGAAGAACTCAATAAAAATGGGGAACGCACCATCAGAAAGTAACATGGGCGAGCAGCTGAGATGCTGTAAATGTTATAATGTCCTGCCTCCATGCAGATCTTTCTCAGATTTCTACAGAAGTACTATTCATGGGCGAGATGTATATGTTTTCAATGGAGGAGAATACTACAGAACAGTTGGCCATGATAACTCATACGAGTGTGAATATTGTTTTAATAAGCCAATCAGAGATCAAGAACAACTGAGGAGAGAAGAGGAGAGACGGAGAGAGGAGGAGAGGAGGAGAGAAGAGGAGAGGAGGAGAGAGGAAGAGAGGAGGAGAGAGGAGGAGAGGAGAAGGGAAGAGGAGAGGAGAGAGGAGGAGAGGAGGAGAGAAGAGGAGAGGAGGAGAGAAGAGGAGAGGAGGAGAGAAGAGGAGAGGAGTAGAGAGGAAGAGAGGAGAAGGGAAGAGGAGAGGAGAGAGGAGGAGAGGAGGAGAGAGGAGGAGAGGAGAAGGGAAGAGGAGAGAAGGAGAGAGGAAGAGAGGAGGAGGGAAGAGGAGAGGAGAAGGGAAGAGGAGCGAAAGATGGAAGAAGAACAGCAAAGGGCCAAAGAGGCTGAAGAGAAGAAGAGACGAGAAGAACTGAATCAAAGACTTGAAGAATCACAACATCAAGCTCAAGAGCAGCAGGAGGATCAACTGAGCAGAGACATTTCAGAGGAACATGAGTCCAAGCGAAGAGTTCTAATAAGCCATCTGGATGAGTTTGAGGCAAACTATGACTCAGACAGTGATGAGCTTCTAGAAACGCTCTCATCAAGATTTAACATCCCCGTTCCAAGCCTCAGTCTCACTCAGCTGACTGCTGATCAGCTGGGCAACATCCTGTCAGCCCTGGACAAACTCCTGTTTGAAGATTGGATCAGTGCTCCTCCATCCCTCAGCACTCTGCAGCACACACAGGTGTTCATCACAGAGCTGTGTGCCCTGTCTCTGGAGATGTCTCAGGGACTTTCCCTGCACAGCGTCTACGATCATGTGGAGTCCATCAGCCAATCAGCATGCAGTGTTTCTGAGAGCTTCCTGCTGACTCAAGCTCTGTACCTGACCCTGATGCACTTCTTCACTGGCCACGGCAGCTGTGATTCTGATGCAGCTCTAATAGCCAATCAATGGGCTGAGAGAGACCTTTCCACTGAGGATCTCGTCCTTACAGAATTCCTCGGTACCCTCACATCATCGCTACACAATGTGGTTGGAAGAGCCTCTGTGTTCATTTTAAAGATGGAAATCCAGAGCTTGAAGCTGCTTCTTTTCACACTCACACATCTCAATGACAAAGAAAGCCACTCAGAATCCACTGAAATGCTCCTCAGACTTGTGCAAACAAACCAATGGACACCAGCAGAGGCAGTGAAACTGCTCAAAGAGCTATCAG
>NW_019521286.1:0-627 GCF_002814215.2 Seriola lalandi dorsalis | reverse complement strand
TGTGTCTGGAGAGTTTATTTACCTGTGCAGTGCAACTCCAAGCCCCAAAGCAACAAACCAAAGAACTCTTCCACATGGTGTCAAACCTTGTGGCACAACAACTTTGGTCACCAGTAGAAGGTTTAAACCTCCTCCAAGCATTAACTGACCACCATCATGATGAAGACTGTATTTCCATCATGAAGATTTTACATCTGATACAAACATATCAGGTGTCTTCTGAGTGGACAGGTGAGAAGAACCAGTCTCTCCTGAAGCTCTTGAACTCATCTGAAACTGAGGATCTGATCCAGTATTTAGAAAAAAGCTTCAGAGATGAGAAAGAAAAAAGCATTGATGATCTTTTTGATGAAATACGGCAGATGAAAAAAATTGATGAACAAACACTGGAGAAAGCGTGCTGTATAGTAAAGACTGTTAAGAACCTGATTGAATCTGGAAAAATAAAAAACCACACAAATGTAAAGGAAGCTAGGAGTCGGAGTCACAGCACAGACACAGTAGACCTTCAGGAGATCCTGGCAGTCTTATGCAATGCTGTACACCTGTGCAAGGCTAAAGGAAAGTGGTGGCCCAGAGTCACTCAGATGATCAGCTGGTGCCTCTTGGCCTTGTCTGACACTGGAA
>NW_019521285.1:3838-4897 GCF_002814215.2 Seriola lalandi dorsalis | reverse complement strand
TCAAGACCAGTTGTTTGTTTCATTTCTTATTAAGGAGTTGGACATTTAGACTAAGTAAGACTTTTAAATTGAAGGTTTAACTGTAAAATGTAAAGTCTGTGTGAAGATGGAGCAGTAGTGATGCGTACAGCCGCCTACCAATGAGGATGAACGCCAGGCCAATGCAGAAGGTCAGGACGTAACCACGGAGAGGCTCGTTGTTCTTCCCATAACCCTTTGCAAAAACACCCAGCCCTGGATAGATGTTGTCTTTACACAGAGCCTAGAATTAGAGAGATTTCATTCATTCATTCATTCATTAACTCATTTATTCATTTATTCATTCAGTTTCTGAAGTTGAAAATGTATTAATTCAGTTGTTCAGAGAGAGAAATCTGTCATTAAAACAGTCGCTTTGCTGGATCGGGTTGGATTGGGCTGGATCAGGCTTGATCTGGTTGGATCGGGTTGGATCGGGTTGGATCGGGCTGGAAATGGGTTGGATCGGGTTGGATCGGGCTGGAAATGGGTTGGATCGGGTTGGATCGGGTTTGATCGGGTTGGATCGGGTTGGATCGGGCTGGATCGGGCTGGAAATGGGTTGGATCGGGTTGGATCGGGTTGGATCGGGTTGGATCGGACTCAGGATGAAAACACAGGCCTGTGTAGTACTACAGTTGATTCTAAATGGTCCAGATTTGAATCTAACATAATGCAGACTGTTCAGTTTTATTCTCTGATCTTAGAAGTTGTAGTTTGACTCACAGTCCACTTAATAGTTTCTTCCAGTGCTTTCAGCTACATGTTATGGTCTTGATCATTGGATATAATTTGCTCAGTTGACAATGTGAAAGAAAAAAGCTAATGAGCGGAGCTTGGGTTACGTTTTTATTTTTTTGTCAAATCATAACTTTTTACTTACCTTCCTTTAAATGATTTACTTATTTGGAAAAACGATCAATACAAAGTCCATCTGTAGCTGTTCTGGAGCTTTCAGTGGATGAAGTCCGCCCAGTTTTCTTGGAAGATTTTTCTGAACACTTCAAGGATTCTTGTCGCCTGAAAGTTATTTCCTGACCT
>NW_019521285.1:2397-3269 GCF_002814215.2 Seriola lalandi dorsalis | reverse complement strand
TTAAATGAAGTAAAATAAAAACAAGAGCAATGGACGAGACTGTGCGCCATGTCAGCGATATCAGTGTCAGTGAGCTGTGTGTGTGTGTGTGTGTGTGTGTGTGTGTATGTGTGTGTGTGTGTGTGTGTGTGTGTGTAGGTGGATGTTGTCAATGCTCTCATTCAGCTCTGTCTCCAACCAGCGAGAATCTTGTGACTCAAAACAACAGTCACTATTATCACTGCTGCACTTTGTTTGGGAGCAGCTTCGACACACACACACACACACACACACACACACACACACACACACACACACACACACACACACACACACACGTGGTGCAGCCATCTACGACCACATGCAGTCTGTTAAAGCCAGTAATCGGTCGTGATTTATAAACCTGATTTCCATTTTTGCCGTTAAAGTAGAAATATCCTGTTCACCCAGCGACAGGAAGTGATCGGTGTTCCATCAATATAAAATCCATATTGTTTGGAAACGAAATATCCCAAGACTTCAGATTAAGAAAAACATATTACAAACACATATACAAAATAATCTTAATATAAACAACATAAATCAGAACTGTAGAAAATACTGAGACACAATAGTTGTAAATAAAGTGAAGAGAGAAGTTAGAAGATTAAAACAAAGTTAATCATATATTAATAATAAAGATATCATGATTAGTTTAATGAGTCACTGCATTCAGGCTGAGAGATAATGTCCATGTAACACATCGTCCGCGTACGATCACCGCCAGCGTGTAGGCTTCCGTAGAAAACATCAACTGTGGGCGTTTTGATGCACGTCACACTCTGCCAGTGTGTGTGTGTGTGTGTGTGTGTGTGTGTGTGTGTGTGTGTGTGTGTGTGTGTGTGTCTTTATGT
>NW_019521285.1:0-1105 GCF_002814215.2 Seriola lalandi dorsalis | reverse complement strand
GAAGAGCCACAAAACAGAGGAACGTGTCGGCTGGACTTTTAATTTGAAATTCTAACACTACAGTCGTTACAACGCAGACTGACTGTGGTAGCCGAAGAATCCTTTGGGCTCTTTGCTTTCTGATGGCATGAAGGTTCCTATGAAGTAGTTGGCGATGGCCGCCAGCAGGATGACCAGGAGGACGATCTGAGCCTGAGGGACAGAGGGACAGAGGGACAGAGGGACAGAGGGAGGGGAGGACAGGAAAAGAAAGAGAGAGGGTGGAAACAAGATTAAAAGTCTACCGTCACACCGGCAGCTCTGTGAGAGCTAAATGCTTATATCAGCTATAACTTTAGTTCCACCATGTTACTTCTGCTTGTTACAATACTATCATTTTCTAATCAGCACTGAACACAAAGTTTGTTGTTAGTTTTTTAGAGAGTGATCATCATTGATCAGGAACATCAGCACAGAATGTCAAGACAATCCACCAAAGAGCTGTTGGGATATTTCAGTTTCTTCTTCTTCTTCTTCTTCTTCTGTGGTTCTCCTCCAACACTGCGCTTTTAATTGTTGACGGAAACACTATCTCATGTGAAACATCTGCATCTGCATCAGCATCAGCATCTGCATCAGCATCTGCATCAGCATCAGCATCTGCATCAGCATCTGCATCTGCATCTGCATCAGCATCTGCATCGGCATCGGCATCAGCATCAGCATCGGCATCGGCATCAGCATCAGCATCGGCATCGGCATCTGCATCAGCATCAGAATCTGCATCGGCATCTGCATCGGCATCTGCATCAGCATCAGCATCTGCATCAGCATCAGAATCTGCATCAGAATCTGCATCAGCATCAGCATCTGCATCAGCATCAGAATCTGCATCAGCATCTGCATCTGCATCTGCATCAGCATCAGCATCAGCATCAGCAGTCAGGATTAATGGCTGCTCATGCTCTCGGTGTGATGGTGGCCGCTGCACCCTGCGAGGTGAACTGCAGGACCGCAGTATCTTCCCATGAGTCTTTGGGGTGTCGGGGTTTAACTGTGGATTCACGGTCCTACCTTGGCTTCCCACTCCATCCCCGCCACAGAGATTCCCAGCAGCAGGATGACG
>NW_019521284.1:0-921 GCF_002814215.2 Seriola lalandi dorsalis | reverse complement strand
ACTATGACATTTTTGGACATTTTTATGCCATACTATATTATGACGTTTTTGGACATTTTTATGCCATACTATAATATGTCGTTATTTGAGAATTTTATGCCATGCTATACTATAATGATTTTGAGAATTTTATACCGTACTATACTATGACGTTTTTGGACATTTTTATGCCATACTATTCTATGACGATATTTAGAATTTTTGCCATACTATACAATGATGTTTTTGACATTTTTATGCCATACTATACTATGACGTTTTTGGACATTTTTATGCCATACTATACTATGACGTTTTTAACATTTTTATGCCATACTATACTATGTCGTTTTTTGATAATTTTATGCCATGCTATACTATGACGTTTTTGACATTTTTACACCATACTATATTATGACGTTTTTGGACATTTTTATGCCATACTATTCTATGACGATATTTAGAATTTTTGCCATACTATACAATGACGTTTTAAACATTTTTATGCCATACTATACTATGACGATTTTGAGAATTTTTGCCATACTATACTATGCGGTTTTTGACATTTTTATGCCATACTATACTATGACGTTTTTTGAGAATTTTATGCCATGCTATCCTATGTCGTTTTTTGACATTTTTATGCCATGCTATACTATGACATTTTTGACATTTTTATGCCATACTATACTATGACGTTTTTGACATTTTTATGCCATACTATACTATGTCGTTTTTCGAGAATTTTATGCCATGCTATACAATGACGTTTTTTGAGAATTTTATACCATACTATACTATGACGTTTTGGACATTTTTATGCCATGGTATACTAAGTCGTTTTTTGAGAATTTTATGCCACACTATATTATGACGTTTTTGACATTTTTATGCCATGCTATACTATGACGTTTTTGGACATTTTTATACCATACTATA
>NW_019521283.1:0-691 GCF_002814215.2 Seriola lalandi dorsalis | reverse complement strand
AGTTTTTACAACATTTTTTTGCCATACTATACTATGACTTTTTTATGCCTTACTATACTATGACGTTTTTATGACTTGCTATACTATGACGTTTTTATGAATTTTTATGCCAAACTATACTATGACTTTTTTATGCCTTACTATACTATGACGTTTTTATGACTTACTATACTTTGACGTTTTTATGACTTTTTATGCCAAACTACACTATGACTTTTTATGACTTTTTATGCCATACTATACTATGAAGTTTTTATGCCCTTCTATAATATGAGTTTTTACAACTTTTTTTTGCCATACTATACTATGACTTTTTTATGACGTTTAATGCCAAACTATATTATGACATTTTTATGCCTTGCTATACAATGACGTTTTTATGAATTTTTATGCCAAACTATACTATGACTTTTTTATGCCTTACTATACATGACATTTTTATGCCTTGCTATACAATGACGTTTTTATGAATTTTTATGCCAAACTATACTATGACGTTTTTATGCCCTTCTATACTATGACTTTTTTATGCGTTGCTATACTATGACATTTTTATGACTTTTAATGCCAAACTATACTATGACTTTTTATGCCTTACTATACTATGACGTTTTTATGCCTTACTATACTATGACATTTTTATGACTTTTAATGCCAACTATACTATGACTTTTTTATGCCTTACTATACT
>NW_019521282.1:0-1056 GCF_002814215.2 Seriola lalandi dorsalis | reverse complement strand
ACTATACTGTGACGTTTTGTGCCTGACTATACTATGACGTTTTTTGAAATTTTATGCCATACAATACTATGACTTTTTTGCCATTTTTATGCTCTACTAGAATGACTTTTTTTATCATTTTTGTGCCCGACTATACTATGACGTTTTTTGCCATTTTTATGCTCTACTAGAATATGACTTTTTTTGGCATTTTTATGCCTTACCATACTGTGAAGTTTTGTGCCTGACTATACTATGAGGTTTTTTTGTCATTTTTATGCCTTATAATACTATGATGTTTTTTTTTAATTTTATGCCATACAATTCTATGACGTTTTTTGACATTTTTATGCCTTATTATACTATGATGTTTTTTTGAAATTTTATGCCATACTATGACGTTTTGTCATTTTTATGCCTTATTATACTATGATGTTTTTTTGAAATTTTATGCCATACTATGATGTTTTGTCATTTTTATGCTCTACTATAATATGACTTTTTTGGCATTTTTTTTTGCCTTACTATACTATGACATTTTTTGCCATTTTTATGCCTTATTATACTATGACGTTTTTTGAAATTTTATGCCATACAATACTATGACGTTTTTTATGCTGTACTATAATATGTATTTTTTTGGCATTTTTATGCCTTACTATACTATGACGTTTTTTGCCATTTTTATGCTACAATATACTACAATACTATGACGTTTTTTGCCATTTTTATGCTCTACTAGAATATGACTTTTTTTGGCATTTTTATGCCTTACTATACTGTGAAGTTTTGTGCCTGACTATACTATGAGGTTTTTTTTGTCATTTTTATGCCTTATAATACTATGATGTTTTTTTAAAATTTTATGCCATACAATTCTATGACGTTTTTTGACATTTTTATGCCTTATTATACTATGACATTTTTTGAAATTTTATGCCATACAATACTATGACGTTTTTTGACATTTTTATGCCTTATTATACTATGATGTTTTTTTGAAATTTTATGCCATACTATGACGTTTTGTCATTTTTATGCCTTATTATACTATGATGTTTTTTTGAAATTTTATGC
>NW_019521281.1:1448-2000 GCF_002814215.2 Seriola lalandi dorsalis | reverse complement strand
TACTATACTATATCGTTGTATTCCTTACCATACTATGACATTTTTATCACCTTTTATGCCTTAATATACCATGATGTTTTTTTGACATTTTCATGCCATACTATACTATGACGTTTTTTGACATTTTCAGGCCATACTATACTATGACGTTTTTTGACATTTTTATACCTTACTATACTATATCGTTGTATTCCTTACCATACTATGACATTTTTATCACCTTTTATGCCTTAATGTACCATGATGTTTTTTTGACATTTTCATGCCATACTATACTATATCGTTGTATTCCTTACCATACTATGACATTTTTATCACCTTTTATGCCTTAATGTACCATGATGTTTTTTTGACATTTTCATGCCATACTATACTATATCGTTGTATTCCTTACCATACTATGACATTTTTATCACCTTTTATGCCTTAATGTACCATGATGTCTTTTTGACATTTTTATGCCATACTATACTATGACGTTTTTTGACATTTTTATGCCTTACTATACTATGTCGTTTTATTCCTTACCATACTATGACGTTTTTATTGCCT
>NW_019521281.1:910-1428 GCF_002814215.2 Seriola lalandi dorsalis | reverse complement strand
CCTTACTATACTATATCGTTGTATTCCTTACCATACTATGACATTTTTATCACCTTTTATGCCTTAATATACCATGATGTTTTTTTGACATTTTTATGCCATAGTATACTATGACGTTTTTTGACATTTTCATGACATACTATACTATGACGTTTTTTGACATTTTAATGCCTTACTATACTATATCGTTGTATTCCTTACCATACTATGACATTTTTATCACCTTTTATGCCTTAATATACCATGATGTTTTTTTGACATTTTCATGCCATACTATACTATGACGTTTTTTGACATTTTCAGGGCATACTATACTATGACGTTTTTTGACATTTTTATACCTTACTATACTATATCGTTGTATTCCTTACCATACTATGACATTTTTATCACCTTTTATGCCTTAATGTACCATGATGTTTTTTTGACATTTTTATGCCATACTATACTATGACGTTTTTTGACATTTTTATGCCTTACTATACATTTTTATTCCTTTTATGCCTTAATGTACCATG
>NW_019521281.1:0-890 GCF_002814215.2 Seriola lalandi dorsalis | reverse complement strand
ATGCCTTATTATACTATGTCGTTTTTTGACGTTTTATGCCATACTTTACTATTACGTTTTCATAAATTTTTATGCCTTACTATACTATATCGTTTTTATGCATTAAAACACTATGACATCTTTTTTACTTTTTATGCCTTACTAAACTATGTCATTTTTATGCATTAAAATACTGACATTTTCATGACTTTTTTTGCCTTACTATACTATGTCATTTTAATGCATTAAAACACTATAACATTTTCATGACTTTTTATGCCTTATTATAATGTCTTTTTTCAACTTTTTATCCCTTACTATACTATGTCGTTTTTTAACATTTTATGCCTTTCTATACTATGTCGTTTCTATGCCTTACTATACCATGAGGTTCTATTACTTTTTATGCCTGACTATACTATGACGTTTTTTGACATTTTTATGCCTTACTATACTATATCGTTGTATTCCTTACCATACTATGACATTTTTATCACCTTTTATGCCTTAATGTACCATGATGTCTTTTTGACATTTTTATGCCATACTATACTATGACGTTTTTTGACATTTTTATGCCTTACTATACTATGTCGTTTTATTCCTTACCATACTATGACGTTTTTATTGCCTTTTATGCCTTAATAAACCATGATGTTTTTTGACGTTTTATGCCATACTATACTATGAAGTTTTTTTGCTTTTTATGCCTTATTATACTATGTCGTTTTTTGAGGTTTTATGCCATACTATACTATAACGTTTTTTGACATTTTTATGACTTACTATACTATGTCGTTTTATTACTTACCATACTATGACATTTTTATCGCCTTTCATGCCTTAATAAACCATGATGTTTTTTGACGTTTTATGCCATACTGTACTATGACGTTTTTTGACATTTTTAT
>NW_019521280.1:0-1125 GCF_002814215.2 Seriola lalandi dorsalis | reverse complement strand
ATGACTTTTTACGCCTTAGTATACTATGTTGTTTTTATGACATTTTTTGCCTTAGTATACTATGTCGTTTTTTTGCCTTAGTATACTATGTCGTTTTTCTTCATTTTTTTGCCTTAGTGTACTATGACGTTTTTATGACTTTTTATGCCTTAGTATACTATGTTGTTTTTTTGCCTTAGTATACTATGACGTTTTTATGACTTTTTATGCCTTAGTATACTATGTTGTTTTTTTGCCTTAGTATACTATGTCGTTTTTATGACTTTTTTGCCTTAGTATACTATGTCATTTTTATGACTTTTTTTGCCTTAGTATACTATGTCGTTTTTATGACTTTTTACGCCTTAGTATACTATGTTGTTTTTATGACATTTTTTTGCCTTAGTATACTATGTCGTTTTTTTGCCTTAGTATACTATGTCGTTTTTCTTCATTTTTTTGCCTTAGTGTACTATGACGTTTTTATGACTTTTTATGCCTTAGTATACTATGATGTTTTTATGACTTTTTATGCCTTAGTATACTATGTCGTTTTTTTTGCCTTAGTATACTATGTCGTTTTTATGACTTTTTTGCCTTACTATACTATGAAGTTTTTATGACTTTTTTTGCCTTAGTATACCATGTCGTTTTTATGACTTTTTACGCCTTAGTATACTATGTTGTTTTTATGACATTTTTTGCCTTAGTATACTATGTCGTTTTTCTTCATTTTTTTGCCTTAGTATACTATGTCCTTTTTATGACTTTTTTTCCCTTAGTATACTATGACGTTTTTATGACTTTTATGCCTTAGTATACTATGTCGTTTTTATGACATTTCATGCCTTATTTTACTATGTCGTTTTTATGACATTTTATGCCTTATTTTACTATGTCGTTTTTTTTCATTTTTTGCCTTAGTATACTATGTCGTTTTTTTGCCTTAGTATACTATGTCGTTTTTATGACTTTTTACGCCTTAGTATACTATGTTGTTTTTATGACTTTTTTTGCCTTAGTATACTATGTCGTTTTTTTGCCTTAGTATACTATGTCGTTTTTATGACTTTTTTGCCTTAGTATACTATGAAGTTTTTATGACTTTTTTTGCCTTAGTATACTATGTCGTTTTTATGACTTAGT
>NW_019521279.1:1739-2373 GCF_002814215.2 Seriola lalandi dorsalis | reverse complement strand
TGCGTCTCCTTTTGACTGATTTGCCTCGTCTCCTCCGCAGCCTACAGAAGCAGTGGGCGACTGGCGTAAGAACATTGAGGACAAGGCCGACAGGAAGAAGATGTTCGAGTCCTCCTAAACGTTATCGCTGCTGTTTGTCTTTCTGTTTCTATGAACTCCACGTGTCTTATATATGTTGGTTGAACCAGGAGGTTGTGTTGTGTTTCGGTTTAAATCACACGGCAGGTTTGGACAGCAGGTTAGAAAAGTCTGAGAGGAGTCGCGCTGCAGGAGATTCAAGGGAGGAGTTTGAGGAGTTTTTCTCCTTCTTTCTTTTGCACTTTGTTTTGTCTGGAGGGAAGAGGAGGAGGAGGAGGAGGAGGAGGAGGAGTGTCGATTGTTTCTGCAGGTTCACGCACCAGCAACACAACATCAAGTCTTAATCTCCACACATTCACACAAACTGAACCATGTCGAATAAAAACAATAAAGTCAAATGTGGAAGAAAATGTCAGATTTTTGTCTTTTTTCAGATTTACAGGGTCAAGAGTCAGAAATACGATACAACCCCCCCCCCCCTTCTGTTAAAGCTCCTCCAGTGTAAAGGTCTGTGTCCATGTGTAGTGTGATTATAGATCAGCTCTAGCTTCTATAT
>NW_019521279.1:0-564 GCF_002814215.2 Seriola lalandi dorsalis | reverse complement strand
CGCTGAACATTGCAACCTTCATGACGGAGGATTTACTGCCGGACTGTTGGATCAGCTTTAGCTGCCTGATGAACTGACAAGCCCACGTCCCGTTGAACCTCCTGAATCCAGAAATCCAGAAATACTTCACGTTCTATTCTTTTATATCTTTTATATTTAACACATCGTCCGGTTCCTCCTCACGTCTGTCGTCCTGCAGGTGTCCAGTCATGTGACCGTCACAGTTTCTGACCTTAGACTTTTATATTTCCTGTGTATAATTAGATGATTAGATGTTAGTGTTAAAGTAAAGGTCAGAGGTCAGAGGTGAAACTGAATTAACAAGGTGTGTTCAGGAGAGTCCGGTCTTTAGAGCCACTCAGCGACGGAAGGTGATTAATGATCCATTAAGATCCTGTTGGTCTTTAATGATTTAACTCACTGCTGGTTTCACATGCGCCTCGCCCTCCTCACACACACACACACACACACACACACACACACACACACACACACGCAGATGCCACGCAGATGCCCTCACACTCCTTGTATGGTGCTGTGAGCTCTGCCTCCAGGCTGCTGGGG
>NW_019521278.1:11886-18573 GCF_002814215.2 Seriola lalandi dorsalis | reverse complement strand
CCCCCCCCAGGATGGACCCCTTCTTCCTGATAATGGTCACCATGGCAACCTGGACCAGGGTACCGTAAAGCGTCATCCTCTGTCAGAGAGCTTGATCCTGTCCACCACCCAGGGCCCCCCCAGACCTCCACCCCCCAAACTGCCCCCCCAGAGACTCAGCAGCCTGGGTAAGATCTACAGAACCCTCCAGACCCTTTAGATCCTGCAGAACCCTTCTCTCTCTCTCTCTCTCTCTCTCTCTCTCCCTTATATAGTCTCTCTCTCTCTCTCTCCCTGATATAATGTCTCTCTCTCTCCCTGATATAATGTCTCTCTCTCTCCCTTATATAGTCTCTCTCTCTCTCTCTCCCAGATATAATGTCTCTCTCGCTCTCTGATATAATGTCTCTCTCCCTCTCTCTCTCTCCCTTATATAGTCTCCCTCTCTCTCTCTCCCTGATATAATGTCTCTCTCGCTCTGTAGGAAATGGTCCGCCCCCACCCGGTCATCAGTCAGCAGCGCCTCCTGCTGTCCACAGCAGTAAAGACAGCAGAGATCCTCTGGTAGGATAAACTGTGGTTCTGGTTCTGGTTTGGTCCTGGTCTGGGTCTGACAGCTGATACCTGGTTTTTGGTCTCTGAGCTGATTGAAGTGAATGTGATGATTAATTGTAATTAAAACGGAAACAGGTTCATCAGTTCTGGGATTTAAGGTCGACCTGAAGTTCAGAGAGTAAAGATGTTGTTGCTGGTGGTTCTGGTTATTTGATGCTGTTGTGGTCTGACTTTCGGACTGTTCCTTCATCAGAAACCAGCCAGTAACGGACTCCCACCTACTCCTAAAGTCCACGTGAGTCCTCAGTGCGCACACGCACACACACACACACACACACACACACACAGAGTCTCACTTGTTCTGCTGTTTCTCAGATGGGAGCTTGTTTCTCGAAGGTTTTTAACGGCTGTCCTCTGAAGATTCACTCTGCTGCCTCCTGGATCAACCCCGACACCAGAGGTACTGACCCCTGACCTCAGACATCTGTGCTGCTGTTTCTATTCATCATTCAGCCTGTTGAAATAATTACATAATTAAACAATACATCTCAGGATTTTCATTTTCTATAGATAATTTTTTCAGTCATTTGTTGAGACACAGACGAGACGAGTCTCAGTCGCTTGTGTCTTTGTGTTCAGACCAGTATCTGATATTTGGAGCTGAGGAGGGAATTTACACCCTGAACCTGAACGAGCTGCATGAGAACTGTATGGAGCAGGTGAGACACGCTACTGTTTCTACACCTGATCCGCCTGACCCTTGACCCCTAACCCACCTGACCACCCTGATCCTGGATCATGTGTGATCCTGTATCTTCTTCTCTGACAGAGATGAACATAGCGTTCTCCTGTACGTTTTGAATGTTCCATTGACTCAACGGTTCCACGCTGCAGCCTCCAGTTTTCAAGGTGTTGGTATCTGACCTTAGATCAGTGACTGAGACTTTTGTGTGTGCAGTTGTTTCCTCGCAGGTGTACCTGGGTTTATGTGATGAACAACACTCTGATCTCCATCTCAGGTGAGTCACACACACACACACGTGTTTACTGAATTACTGCTCCTCCCTCACTTAGTTCTCTGAACCCCGAGTCTCATCTGCAGGTAAAGCCTCTCAGCTGTCCTGCCACAGTCTGTGCGGTCTGTTCGAACAGGCTCGACACAAACAGAAGCTGCCAGTTTCCATCCCGACTCACCGCCTGCCGGACCGCATCCTGCCCCGGTCAGTTCAGCCAACAAACACGCTAAAAACATGTAACACATGCACATGGTCTGGTGTCAGACAGGGGGTTAATGAAGTCAAATTATAAACAGCCAACAGTCAGTCCACGTCCTGTAGTGGTCCTGTCCAGAACTGAAGAGGCAGCTGGACTGTCTCTAGGTGGTGGGAGATGTTTCTTCTTCTTCAACTGTTTAACATGTAGGTTCCACCTTAAATCTATGCTTGACCAACTTAGGTCTGCTCTAGACCTCCTTAAATCTACTGTAGAATACCTTAAATCTACATAGGTCCACCTGCCATCATGTGACAGTGGGTCTGGGTGTGGCCATAAGCCTCGTCCTGATCAGTCAGGACTGAGAACCAGCAGACAGCAGGAAGACACAGAGGACACCCAGAGACATGGAGCGATGGAGCACCAGCTGATTGGTCGTCTCAGACTCACAGCGTCTCCTTCTGTTTGTCTTCGTCTCCAGGAAGTTTTCCGTCTCTCAGAAGATTCCCGACACTAAGGGCTGTCTGAAAGGCTGCGTTGGTGAGTCACTCACTGTTTCCCATCATGCACCATTCTCACCTTAGTTTAATGTGTTTGGTCTCTGTCTCACAGTGAGTGTAGCTCACCTGTTCTGCAGGTAAGACTTTTGTAAGGTAGTTTATCTCACTTGAGACAGGTGTAGACAGGTGATGTCTCAGGTGAACGTAGGGTGGAAACCATCAGATTTCAGCCCAGGACACTTGGACAGTGGTGACCTTTGACCCTTTCTTCCCTTTTCTCCCCATAGTGAGGAACCCCTACACAGGTCATAAGTACCTGGGAGGCGCCTTCCAATCAGGGGTAGTCCTGCTGGAGTGGGTGGAGCCCATGAAAAGGTTCATGCTAGTGAAGGTAAGACAGAAAACACCTGTGTGGTTTCAGTGTCAGTGCCTTGCTCATGGACATGTTCACCTGAGGATCCTCCTGGACGCCTCCCCAGACAGACCTGGGCCCCCAGCGGGACTAGGATTAATGAGAACAGATGTGTAGAGGTTGTAGATGATGAAATGTTTAACACCAGCTGCTTCCTAAAAGATCAGGTGTGTCTTACCTGCCCCAAACTGACGTGCGTTATACCTGATCCTCAACCAGAGTGTCAGCAGTGACCCCTGCAGATGGACATGCAGCTCTACACCATGATCAGGATGAAGGTTTCTAACTCTTTATCTTCCCACCCTCACCAGAACGTGGACTTCCAGCCACCGTGTCCTCTGGAGGTTCTGGAACTGCTGGTCGTCCCGGAGCAGCCGTACCCTCTAATCTGCATCGGCCTCAGGAGGGGAACCGAACAGAACCAACCTGTCAGCTTCCAGACCCTCGACCCCAATTCACCCTGTCCGGCCCCCCCTGACTCAGGTACACCTCCTGATTCAGGTTCTCCTGACTTGGGTTCTTCTCCTGATTCAGGTTCTCCTCCAGATTCAGGTCCTCCTCTCGACTCAAGTTCTCCTCCCGACTCAGGTTCTCCTCATGACTCAGGTCCTCCTCCCGACTCAGGTTCTCCTCATGACTCAGGTTCTCCTCCCGACTCAGGTTCTCCTCATGACTCAGGTCCTCCTCCCGACTCAGGTTCTCCTCATGACTCAAGTTCTCCTCCCGGCTCAGGTTCTCCCCATGACTCAAGTTTTCGTCCTGATTCAGGTTCTCCTCCAGATTCAGGTTCTCCTCCCGACTCAGGTTCTACTCATGACTCAGGTTCTCCTCCTGACTCAGATTCTCCTCCCGACTCAGGTTCTCCTCCCGACTCAGGTTTTCCTCCCGACTCAGATTCTCCTCCCGACTCAGGTTCTCCTCCCGACTTAGGTTCTCCTCCCGACTCAGGTTCTCCTCCTGACTCAGATTCTCCTCCTGACTCAGGTTCTCGTCCTGATTCTGGTTCTGATCCTGTTTCTGGTTCTCATCCTGTTTCAGGTTCTCCTCCTGACTCAGGTTCTCATCCTGACTCAGATTCTCCTCCTGACTCAGGTTCTCGTCCTGATTCTGGTTCTCATCCTGTTTCAGGTTCTCCTCCTGACTCAGGTTCTCATCCTGACTCAGATTCTCCTCCTGACTCAGGTTCTCGTCCTGATTCTGGTTCTCATCCTGACTCAGGTTCTCCTGACTCATGCTCTCCTCCTGACTCTGGTTCTCCTCCTGACTCAGATTCTCCTCCTGACTCAGGTTCTCATCCTGTTTCAGGTTCTCCTCCTGACTCAGGTTCTCCTGACTCAGGTTCTCCTGACTCAGGTTCTCCTCCTGACTCAGGTTCTCCTGACTCAGGTTCTCCTCCTGATTCTGGTTCTCCTCCTGACTCAGGTTCTCCTGACTCAGGTTCTCCTCCTGACTCAGGTTCTCCTCCTGAGTGTATACGTCTGAAAGTGTTGTGTCGTTGCAGAGAACCCTCAGACTTGTGTGATCCATGTTAGTCAGCTGGAGACAGACACCGTCCTGGTCTGTCTGGACCGTAAGTTCATGGAACCAGATGATTAAAAAAAAAAATCTGAATATAAACATGTAATTATTTTAATGATTGAAATTTTATTTTGAAGGATTTCACAGTGTGTCAGAGATGACCTGAGACGTGTTTGTACTTCCTACAGGTTGTATAAAAATTGTGAATCTCCAGGGAAAGCTGAAGTCCAGCAAGAAGCTGTCAGCTGAGCTCACCTTCAACTTCCAGATTGAATCAATTGGTAAACCACCTTAAATCTGCTGTAGACCACTTAAATTCACATTTGACCATCATAAATCTACATTGGACCACCTTAAATCTACTGTAGACCACCTTAAATCTATGTTTAACCACCTTAAATCTACTGTGGACCATCTTAAACCACCTGAACCTGTCTCCAGGTGCGTTGTGTGCTGACCTTAGTCTCCTCCTCAGTGTGTTTACAGGACAGTGTTTTGGCTTTCTGGAGACATGGCATGCAGGGGCGGAGCTTCAGATCTAAGGAGGTAATTACCGTCCAATCAGAGAGCAGGGACCTGGCCACCTTGTTGCTGTGTCATCATGTCCTTTTTTTTCTGCAGATCACTCAGGAGATCAACGACATCAGCAGGATGTTCCGTCTGCTGGGCTCCGACAGGTGACTGTTTCCCTTTCTGTTCACCTGTCTGTCTGCTCACCTTGCTGCTCACCTGTCTGTCTGCTCACCTGTCTGTCTGCTCACCTGTCTGCTGCAGGGTGGTGGTTCTGGAGAGCAGAGCGACAGATAATCCAACTGAGCACAGTAACCTGTACATCCTCGCCGGACACGAGAACAGCTACTGAGACATGAAAGAGACCAGGACCAAACCATCATCAAACCAGGACCGAACCAGGACTAAAAAAGGACCAAGTCAAGACCAAAGCAGGACCAAAGCAGAACCAAACCAGGACTGAACCAGGACCAAACCATTATCAAACCAGGACCGAACCAGGACTGAACCAGGACCAAAGCAGTGCCAAACCATGTCCTAAATTCTGAACCAGAACTGTTCCAGTTATAAGTCTGGTCTTGTATGACTGTGGTCCAGAACCAGAATCTGTTCCCCTGCCTTAATGTCATTTAGAGAACCAGACCAGCAGTGGATCCGGTTTGAAGACCCTGTGAGAACTGAGACGATGGAGTTTCAGTCTGCGACGCTACCTCCATGTCAAGGAACATGTTGTTCTTCACCCGACCAACAGGAGGCAGACATGCTGCAGGTCAGCTCATCATCATCATCATCAGATCTACAGTATTTCAGGAAGTGACTTCAACACAACAGGAAGTGACTTCAGATCCTTGTGTCAGCAACTGTCTAAATATTAAGTTTGTTCTACACTGACGTGTAAATACTGTCAAATAAAGTCTTTTTATACTGTTACCTGTCTCCCTCTCTCTCTCTGCCTCTCTCTCCCTGTCATCTGTCTGGCTCTGTCTCCCTGTCATCTGTCTGTCTGTCTCTCTCTCCCTCTCTCCTCTCTCTCTGTCACCTGTCTCTCTCTCTGTCTCTGTCCCTGTATTTTCCAGATGTAGAGAAGTTGATTTAAAGTGTGTGGACTCTGCAGAGAGTCTGTGTGGATCTGTCAGATGATAAAAAACGTTTGATGAGTCTCAGAAAGGAGCTGAAGGCCAATAAAGGAAAAGGTTCAAAGAGACTCAAACATCAGCAGTAAGGTCATGATGCTGCACTGGGTGAACTTCCTCTTACTGTCTCCTGTTCACATCTCAGTCTGGTATGCACTCGGTGAGGGTCGGCTCTTTGAAGATTAACGGTGGGAGGGATCGACAGAGGAGGGCAGGCATCTCAGAGATGATCACACAGAAGAGGTGGGATGTTATTTACCTGTAGGAGACACACAGTGACAGAGAATGAGATAGACAGGTCTGTGGTGGAAGGGTCAGTACTTCCTGTCTCGTGGGACCAACCTCTCTGCTGGTGTGGCCGTCCTCTTTTCTCCGGGCCTGGACGTCCACGTCATCTCCACCACAGAGATGGTGACGGGCAGGGCTGTAGTGGTCAGAGCAGAAACACAGGACTTTTCTTTCTGCTTCATTAATATCACGCTCTGAATCAGAGCTCGCACAGGCTGGACTTGTTCCAGAAGTTAAAGGACTTCTTGGAACAGGGTGATCAGAGTGAATGTGGTGATGGGGGGAGAACAGGAGAGGAACTGCACCTGAAGTCATCTGCCTTGTTATCACAGGTGATGTGTGGAGGCTCAGACATCCTCTGGTCAGGCAGCACACATGGGTCAGAGTGTTGGATGGGAATGTGAGGGCAGCCAGGCTGGACAGGGTTTACGTGACACATGGTTTTAGCAACAGGTTACTGAACAGTCACATTTATCCAGTAGGTTTCACTGAGCATCATTTAGTCGCTTTTAATTTTCACATTTCACCAACCACTAGATGCAGCTCTCACTGGCACTTTAATGTTCAGCTGCTCCAGGAC
>NW_019521278.1:2584-11839 GCF_002814215.2 Seriola lalandi dorsalis | reverse complement strand
GAGCTTTCTGTCAGACTTTTGAGACTTCCTGATTAAAATCTTCTTATAAAAGTGCCCACTAAAAGAACGAAACACTTTATGGAATTAATAATCCACAGAGACCAATCATACTGTACCGGACAGATCCATCATGGAAGAGCTTGCTCTCACGAGAGACTTACTGTACATCTGTAAACTGTACAATATCGATGTGGGGATTGTTTCACTGGATCAGGAGAAGGCTTTTGATAGGGTTGATCATGGTTTTTGCTTTTGGTTTTGGAGGGGGTTTTGTGTCACTGTTTGTTGTATAAGGAAGCTTTCTGTTTGGCGAAGGTGGGTGGTGGGCTGAGCTGTCCAGTACCGGTTCAGAGGGGCATCAGACAGGGATGTCCTATTTCTGGACAGCTGTACTCATTAGCAATTGAGCCACGTCTGACCAGGTTACGATCTAAGCTGCCAGGAATCATGTTACCAGGGTTGTCTCAGCGCCCCTCGCTGGTGGTTTCTGCTTATGCTGATGACATCAATGTATTTGTTAGAAACCAGAGGGATGTGGACTTCTTGTCAAGCAGTTTAAGTCTGTATGAAAGGACATCATCGGCAAAGGTGAACTGGGGAAAAAAGTGAGGCTTTGGAGGCTTTGGAGGCTGGGCAGTGGGCAGACGAGGAAACACCAAAGTTACCAGAAAATCTCAGCTGGGGAAAAACAGGGCATGAAAGTTCTGCATGTTGATTCTTGGAACTGAAGAGTTTCAGAGGAAGATCTGGGATGGTGTTATGGAGAGAGTGTGTGCCAGACTGTCTAAATGGAAATGGCTGCTACCTCAGCTTTCCTACAGGGGAAGAGTCCTGATTGTCAATAACTTGGTCGCCTCGAACCTTTGGCACAGACTGAAAGTCTTACCTCCATCACAGGGCCTGATTGAAGCGATTCAGAGGAAAGTTGTGGATTTCTTCTGGTCAGGGCATTACCAGCTGAGGGCAGCGGTGCTATACCTGCCAGTACAGGAAGGAGGACAGGGTCTGGTGGACATGGCATCATGTATTGCAGCCTTCAGGCTGCAGGCAGTTCAGAGACTGCTTCACAGCTTTGGCCTGCCATGGATGGACACTACTTGTTTGCTGTTGAGGAGAGCTGGATGCTTAGGTTATGACTAACACTTGTTTCTGCTTCAGGCCCAGTCCATAGATCTAACTGGTTTGACACCATTTTACCAGTCTGTCTTACAGGTGTGGCAGGTTCTAGCATTTCATCGGAGGGCTGTGATGACGCCAGGGAAGTGGCTGTTTGAGGAGACCCTGTTTTCGGCAACAGTTTGATCACCTCTGAAGTTCTGTCCTCTGTCAGCCTGGGAGAGTCTGGTTGTGTGAAGATGGGTCACCTCACGAACAACAATGTGCTGCTCAGGCTGGTGGAGGAGGTCAGTGCATCCCCGCCAGAGGTCCTCAGAGTGTTTGCTAAAGGCCGTACTCTATCTGACCAATGGGACGATGAGTGTGAGTACATCTTTCCTTCACTGGCTGAGGAAGACATCCTGCTGTCTCTGAAGTCCCCAAAGTTGGGAGACTTAGAGACTCTGGGAAAGAAAGCAGCCTATCAGATCAGCGTGAAGGTGTCAAACTTGTGCAGGCAGGGGTAAAGGTGTCGAGGTGCAGAGTTTTTCAGGAGGGGCTCTTCCCCGGGGGGCTGTTGGCGGTCCCTGTACAAAGCCACTGTTGACAAACGGACAGGTGATCTCCAACGGAGGATTGTACATGGAGCTATAGCTACAAACAGGTATCTGGTGCACCTCGATCTTGGCACAGGGGACAGCTGTCCTTCCTGCTCACAGACAAAGACGTTACAGCATCTGTTTGTCCAGTGTCCCAGACTGGCTGGACTCTTCAGACACCTGCAGGTTGGGTTCAAGGCTTAGGAGAGCAGTCTGTTTATTTATGGTCAACACTACTCTGCAAACAGGAAATCTGTACAAGCGCTAGTAAATTTCATTTCAGGACTGTCCAAATTAGCCATTTGGAAAACCAGGAAGAACTGTGTGAGGGGTCAAGGGTCAGAGGACGTGGCTCTGATGCTGACTGGGCTGCTGGCAGCTCGGCTCAGGGTGGAGTTTAAGTTTTACAGACTGACACAAAAGACAGAGGTGTTTGTTAACGTCTGGGGAGTGCAGGATGTGCTCAGTGAGACAGAACTAATTGGTTCTGAATTTTTCATTATTTTATTTATTTATTTTCCTTTCTTTTGTTATTTTATTTGTTTAGTTTTTGGTAGTTGCTTATAAACATGATTTTTTTCTTTGCTGTAATTTTTGATAACAGCAAAACGTGGAATTAACTAGAAATAAAGGTCTGTTTTAAAAATCCAAATCTCTCTCTACAGTCATATTCAATCAACAGAGCTGAAGATAAATCTGAGGAACATCATCATGACCTCATCAGGTGGACAGACTGAATATTATAATATTCTTTCTCTTCTAGTAACTGTTTTATAACGTGTTCAGTTTGTGATGATTAAAAACTTGATGATTAAATTAATAATTGATCTACTTATTTACAATTTATCTTCAGTCTGACTTTCATCACTAATTATTTCTACTCTTTCTGTTCTAGTTGTTTACATTTTTTCTCCAGCCTTTATTGGAAAACATTGAAATATACAATAATATGTGTGCTCCACTGAGGGAAGAGTAATGACAGTGAAGTAAATGTAACAATAATAATATAGTCTCTGGATTGCGTAATAAATCCTTTTGTTAGTCTACATTAGTTTGTTTACATTTCACCTTTGTACATTTCACTTGATGGCGTCATTATACCTGAGTTTCCCTGCAAGTGTCGGTGTTTCCTCTCAGATCATATAATACTAGTTATTGTTTATCATTGAAAGAGCTCGTACCTGGACAGGAAAACAAGTCACATGAAGCACGTGATCAGGACTGAGTCGGGTTCAGTTAAACCAGATCACAGGAAGTGATCCTGGATATCTTGAACCCTCATCATCGATCCTTCATCGTGTTTGTTTAAAGAGCAACAGGAACTACAGGCTCTTATTTTGAAGTGGTCGGAGGGCGCCGTCCACGGGAAGTAGCAAAGAAGAAGCAGACTTGTTGTGGTTGACGGTGTCAGGAGCAGCGGACTCACCTGGCGGACAGGTGCGACCTCAGCCCGGTGAGACAAAAAGCCCGTGACGAACCTAATAGACGTGTGTTGTACTTAGACCTGGACCCAGTTTTGAACCCGGTCCAGGGACCCGCGTTTACCGTTGATGCTGTGCATAAGTAGCTCCGTGCTAACTGTGCTAAGTCCACCGTGCTAACTAATCCCGGTCCAGTTCTGGTCCCTGTGATGTCGGAACCGGGTCCTCTGCAGTCTCTTGTTAGACCAGCTGGGCCTCTGATCAAACCGATCCGGACTGAAGCGGATCAGCAGCCTGTGTCGGTGTGTTTGGACACGGTCCCGCGGTGACCTACTTTCCAGATTCCGGGGCCCAGACAGACACCTGGACCTGGACCGGTGTACGGGACCGAAACGTTTTTTTTTTAAAAAATATATCTGTAGACGCAGTGATCCGGATCAGTCCGGACTCAGAAACGTGTTAAACACTTGGACCAGGACTCGAGTTTTTATCGTTCCATTTCCTACATTGAGCCACAATCAGGTCTCTCAGATCCGGTTTATAAAATAAGAGTCCAGAATCTGTATTCAGGAAGTCCAACAAATTTTCAAATGAAAAGAATCCCAATCATAACCTGAGTCTGATAATAAAACAAAGAGCTGATCAGGTTATTAATGATGACAAGGACAAATCGATAATCAAACACCAACTGATCAGAAAATGATCCATTTTAAAAGTGATGGACCCACTTCCTGTTTCTGTCTCCGTGAACTGGTTCATGAAGGACTGATCCTGCAGGTTCAGGACCAGATCAGGGTTCTGAGTCCCTCGTTTGGTTTATGAAACAGTCCTCGCTGCGATTGATGATATTGATTATTGATCTGTGAATCAGCTGATCAGCTCAGGCTATGTTACCCCTCTGTCTCTGTAGGACTAATCCAGAGTGCAGTCTCTCGGTGAACGGCCCCAGGTCAAAGGTCGACTCCTCCCTCACCGGTCATGGCCCTGATCTCTCTGGAAGATCTCGACGGATTGGACGACGAGCAACTGGACGATGACATCACCGACAACCCAGAGCCAATGGATGAAGACGACCGACTGCTGAGTCACTGGCAGGCCGTCGCCAGCACCCACCAGGTGTCAGTACCTCCAGGTGAGGGGGCGGGACTACTGATACACCTGTGTATTACAAGACCTGATCAGGTATTGATCAGTGCTTCTTCTTTAAACACAGTCAGTTTAAAATGACTCAGTCCTGGGTTCAGACTCGGTCCAGACTGTACAGGTCTGATGTGGTCTGGTGTTGGTCGTCACTCAGCTGGAATCTGTGTTACAGACATGACCGGACCCATACAGGAAATGACCCGCAACAGTCAGCAGAGGGAGCCCCTCCCCTTTGCGCCAGTATCCCGCCATGAGAAGGTAAGACCAGAAGACCACATGTAAACAGCTGCCCCCCCTCAGATGGGGGAGGAGCTGTGAGTGTGTCTGTACAGATGGGTGTGGTCTCTCCCTCAGATGGGGGAGGAGCTGTGAGTGTGTCCGTACAGATGGGTGTGGTCTCTCCCTCAGATGGGGGAGGAGCTGTGAGTGTGTCTACAGATGGGTGTGGTCTCTCCCTCAGATGGGGGAGGAGCTGTGAGTGTGTCTGTACAGATGGGTGTGGTCTCTCCCTCAGATGGGGGAGGAGCTGTACGAGGAGCGGGTGTACGCAGCAGGACACTGGGCCTGTGTGACCAGAGGCGAGGATCTGTACGAGCAGAGCATCTCTATGGGCTTCATGAAACTGATGCGCTTCATCTGTAAAGAGAACTCCGCAGGTCAGACCCCGCCCCCAACACACACCTCAGTTAACCCGTCTCACTGACCTTGAAACAACAATAACAGTATTATTAATTAGAGCATTAATTATAAGCAAAGTATTATTCATAATAACGAAGAATTAAGACTGAAGACAAACTTTTTCCCTGATCCTTCACTTCCTGTTGGAACCTGTGATCAGTATTGATTGTGTATTGATCATGTATAGGTAAATACCTGGGAATGACGGTGCCTGTGGTCAGTAACATTCACATGATGGAGGATGGAACCACGTTTAAGAAAGATGTCCAGACTTCGTTCTTCCTGCCCGCTGACTTTCAGACCAACCCCCCCCAACCCCACGACTCCGACATCACCATCGTCTACAGAGAGCCAATCAGAGTCGTCACCAGGTCAGTTCTTTATCAGACGGCTCATCATTATCTTCATTGGTTCCTGAGGATGAAAAATGTCAGTTGAACCTGCAGAATCTTAAATTTATTTCACTGATCATCATTAATCTGAACCAGTAATCAACAAAACAAACATGAGGTCCATGTTGAAGCTTACCTCAACAGTTTTGTTAAAGATGAATAAATGGATGAAATGGATTAAAGTCTGGATTAAAGTCTGGATTAAAGTGATGAGGTTTATGGTCAGTTCAGTATTTTAACATTCACACTTTGATCTGAACGCAGCTTTAGTTCTGGAGCTGAAACAAGCGATCAGTTCATCGATTAGTAGATCGACAGAAAACTTACCAGCAGCTTTGTTTCTCCCGCACTAGCGGTCATCAGACAGGTGTGTCAGAATGTCTGCTCTCTGATTGGCTGACAGGACATTCCTGGGGACGACCACGGAGGAGACGGTGACACGTCAGATCAGTCTGCTGTGGGAGATCCTCGGCGCCACCGACGACCTCTGCAGAGACAACTACATGGTCGCTGTGTACGAGAACCCTGGCGTACCTCGCCGCAGGAACGAGATCTGGTTCATCAGACGCAACCTGTAGATGCCTTCCTCTGCTCCGCCTCCTCATCCTCCTCTGATTGGCTAGTTTGTTGTTTACACACTTCCTATAGCCGAAATAATTTTTTTTTTTTATGTCAAACTGACCAATCAGAGCAGGTTTATGCTTGTTAGCTGGTCCTGACACTATGCTCCGCTCCTCAACCCTTCCCATCCAATCAGATCGGCTTTCTCTGACTAACTGACAGCCCATTGGTTCACACTTCCTGTCACGTGTACAGTCGGTGTGTAGAATAGAATCAGGACAGTTAGAGGTGGTACATCATCATATCAGAAGAAGCAGAAGGGAAAGCAGGAAGTTACAACTCTACTCAGACCAATCAGCTGAGTTCAGTCTGGTGTCAGATGCAGAGATGTGGATGAAAGGGCACAATCTCAGTTTAGCTCCAGTCTGTATCAAAGCGTGATCATGTGAACACGTGACAGGAATAAACATTAATCTTCCCTTCAATCTGCAGGTGTGACAGTGACGATCCTGCAGACCTGAAGCAGGTCTGGAGTTTGGACCTGGTTCAGGTCTAGAGTTCAGACCAGATGGAGGTTTGTGTCATAATGAACGTTGGTTTACAATAAAAAGGACAGTGAATATTTTTGTAACTTTTTCATCATCAGTCAGATCTGATGCTGGTTTTAGATTCTGGTCCTGTGACGGTTTTAAACGGTGAAGAGGTTTCACTCTGACAGATATATGTTGATTTGTGGTGACGGCCCTCCACATGTTCAGGCAGGTGACTCCAAGTTCACATATGACCAGCATGTTAATGTGACTTTGACAAAGTGGTTTTAACCCTGCAGCTCTTCTACACTTTATTTTCTGAATATTGGATGTGAAATCATTAAAGAATCGACCAAACAGTTTGTGACTCTTGGTGCCTGTTCGTTCTTCTGTTGGACAAATGTACTTCATTTTTATTGTGAAACTTTTTTCCTTCTATTTCAACATTTGTGTATAAAATATTCAAATAAAATCTGATGTAAAAGTAACGTTATGTGATAGTTTCTGAATGACTTTAGATCCTGACTTTAAATGAACCAGCTGGTTCTGACTACATTGGTGAAAATATTAACTGACTTCAAACTGAACCTGATGAGACGTCAGCGATAAACGCTCAAACTCCTGAACCAAAACAACTTTATTTACAAAAACAAATCTGGAGTATTACAATCGTTTTCACCCCAACAGTCGCATTAAGAAAGCACTCTAAAACTATTAAGAAAAAAATAAAAAAGACAGAAAATAACAGGAGGTCAGAGGGGTGGGCCTCTGGTGTGATGTCATCCAGGTAAGATCAGATCAGGTCGGCCACTGCAGAGGGAAAATAAACACGTCAGTGTGGAAACAGCCAATCACAGGAAAACTTGGCACTAGCTCGTTATATTAGCTAACATGCTAACTCCATGTATTGTCAGTGCTCAGAAAGCAGCTGGAACCAAGAAGTGTTTTCATTTCTGCTTGAAAAATGGAAATAAATTAATATTTATACCTTTATAAATATTTGCGGACTCATCGTTTCTGCTTTAGTTGTAAACATGATAAAACAGACTCTGGACAACCGTGAGCTATTCTAACATCAGCTGATTGAGCTGACAGCCTCTTGCGTTTCCATGGTAACTGTTGCATCACTGATTCTGCTCGTCTGGTTCAGCAGACGCTGCAGGGACTACTTTCTGAGGAGTGATGCGTGGTGTTTAACAACATATGTTTGTCTCTAAAACTGACAGATCACAATTATTGATTTCACTCTGCTGTGATGTCATCATCAGCACAGGAAACAAGCGCTCTGATTGGCTGGCAGCAGCCCGTCTATGATTGGCCAACTCGTACCGTTCATGGGCATCTCGTCGATCTGGGTGGAGTAGTACTGCTCGATGTCTCTCAGGATCCTGATGTCGTCGTTCTTCACAAAGTTAATGGCCACGCCTTTACGACCATAACGACCAGATCGACCAATCCTGGAAGAGGTCAGGTCATCAGTGGCGAGTTAGATGCAATTAATGATAAAGACATCAACAATCTCCAATACACAATAATAAAACTGACAGATGCCCCCTGCTGGCCATCCATGCCACCGACCGACACACGCACGCCCGCACGCACGCACACACGCACACACACACACACACACACACTCTTTGGGTTACTATGAGATCTGTAGTGGGGCTCACCCAATGCATTATGGGTAACCTTTAGCCTCCAGTTGGTGTTATTAGGCATGTGCCATGAAGTCGTGTTGCTACACTAATAAACAGTTAGTCAGTCAACAGTATCATTGTTATACAGGCACAAAGACCTGACACACTGATTGCAGAACGACTCAGTTTCACACACAAAACCAAGAAGAGGGCGAGTCTCACCATGTTTGTTGCAGCACTACGCAAATTAGCCGAACACTGAATTTAAAGATGCTTTAAATGAAACATTAAGAGACAGGCTTGTGTGTGGATTAAGAAATGAAGCAGCACAGAAGGAATTGCTCACAGAACATTAATATCAGTGTGACAATGGAAATGGCTTCAAAAGAAGCTCATCAACTCATCAAGGAAACACTCAATCCTGTACAAACAGCGGAGCAGTATCCCCTTCCCCTGATTGACAACTTCTTTACTGAGCTGAGTGGGGGACAAACGTTCAGCAAAATAGATCTCAACCAGGCTTACTTACAAACGCATGTAGAATACGCATAAAGGACTTTTCAGATACTGCAGACTGCCTTTTGGGATCACATCAGCTCCAGCGAGCTATGGATCCAATCCTGAGTGGGCTACCAGGAGTGCAGTGCTACCTGGATGATGTCCTGTGCACTGGAGCAGATGATGAAGGGCGTCTGTGCAACTTGGATGCAACTCTTCAGACTGAAGGAATATGGGTTGAGAATGTGTAAGGAAAAATGTGAGTTGTTCCAGTCATCTGTGGAATTCTTGGGTCATGTGATTGATGCTAAAGGTCTACACACTGCACCATCGAAGATCACAGCCATCGTGGACACACCTCCACCCCAAAATGTCCGTCAGCTAAAGTCTTTCTTAGGACTGTTGAACTATTACGGACGTTTCATACCCAACTTGGCATCACTACTTACACCGCTGACTACATCAGATGTTCTAACCCACTTCAACCCATCTCTCCCAATTCATCTTGCCTGCGACTCCTCTCCTTATGGTGTAGGGGCGGTGATTTTCCCACATACTGCCAGACGGTGAGGAGAAGCCAAATGCTTTTGCGTCAAGAACATTAAACAAGGACACCGGAACGAGAGGTTCTGAGCATTGTGTGTCACCAGTACTTGTATGGAGGGAAGTTTACACACCTAACTGAGCACTGACCTCTCACG
>NW_019521278.1:0-1112 GCF_002814215.2 Seriola lalandi dorsalis | reverse complement strand
TCTGAAACGTGTTATATTTCTCTTAAAGTCCCAGACTGAAGCTGAGAAAGGTCGAGCAGCAACTCGACAGAAACAGCGGCGGCCTCTCCTCCCAACTCTGTTTGATCAGCAACGAAAACATGGTGCCAAGTCACCAGCAGCACAGACAATAAACAGGGCTGTAGCTGAATACATTTCATAAATATATACGCACCTTACAGTAAAGTTACTGTTGTTTTGTTTTTGCACTACCTCCGACAACCTAAAAGTAGTGTTGTCATTGATGTTATTCTTTGTATTGTTCTAATCTTTATTTCAAAAAGGGTTAGGGTCATTTTTTCTCCCCATGGTTAACACACACACACACACACACACACACACACACACACACACTATTGTATTTATTCAGCAGCTTTATTGATCCATTCCTGAAAGAATCACTTTGACTTCTATTATCATAATGACAGTGATTTGTTAATTCTCCTTACTGTGGGAACTGTTTTCTGTGGAGTGATACATGTTGAAGGTAGTGCTGTGTACCTGTGGATGTAGAGCTCTCTGTTGTTGGGCAGGTCGTAGTTGATGATCAGAGAAACTTGAGGAACGTCCAAACCTCGAGCCCAGACATCAGTGGAGATCAACACGCGACTGGAACACAGAGGAGGTCATCTGTCAATCATCTACAGCTGTCAATCATGTTGACTTTCTTATTTATGTAAGTGTATGATTTATGAAAACAGAAATGAGCAGATAATTAACATCAATACTTGAGTCTGAGCTCAGAGGAAACAAACAAAAAGAAATAAAAAGAAAAGCTGAGAGGAAACATTAATAAAGTAGACCAGCTGCTGTAGATTCGTCTGACTTAATGAA
Source organism: Seriola lalandi dorsalis (assembly GCF_002814215.2). Classification (NCBI taxonomy): domain Eukaryota; kingdom Metazoa; phylum Chordata; class Actinopteri; order Carangiformes; family Carangidae; genus Seriola; species Seriola lalandi. The sequence goes on along the minus strand of NW_019521278.1, from coordinate 260 downwards.
TTAATAAAGATCATCTACACAGAGGGACACCTGTCTGCTCCAGGTCCAGGTGTGTGAGTGTTACCTGGCTCCTGATCTGAACTCCTTCATGATGGACTCCCTCTCTTTCTGAGGCATGTCTCCGTGCATCGACGACACCGTGAAGTTGGCCTCCCTCATCTTCTCCGTCAGCCAGTCCACCTGAAACACACAGAGACTCAGTGTCCTACAAGGCTTTGCTGACAAGCAAGAGACTAAACCCCGAGTGTGTGTGTGTGTGT
>NW_019521277.1:0-1020 GCF_002814215.2 Seriola lalandi dorsalis | reverse complement strand
AAAAAAGTCATAATATAGTAAAGCATAAAACGTCAAAAAACATCATAATATAGTAAGGCATAAACACATCATTGTATTGTATGGTATAAAAATTTCAAAAAATATAATAGTATAGTAAGACATAAAATGTCAAAAAAGGTCATAGTATAGTAAGGCATAAAAACGTAAAAAAAACATCATAGTATAGCAAGGCATAAAAATATAGAAAAAACTGAATTGTTTATTAAGGCATAAAACGTTATCATATAATAAGGCATAAAAGTGTCAAAAAAAGTCATAGTATAGTAAACCATAAAACGTCAAAAAACATCATAGTATAGTAAGGCATAAAAACGTCATAGTATAGTATGGTATGAAAATGTCAAAAAACATCATAGTATAGTAAGGCATAAAATGTCTAAAACATCATAGTATGGTAGGGCATAAAAATATAGAAAAAACTTAATTGTTTATTAATGCATAAAAACGTCATAGTACAGTATGGCATAAAATATCAAAAAACATCATAGTATAGTGAGACATAAAATGTCATAGTATAGTAAGGCATAAAAATATAAAAAAAAACATCATAGTACAGTAAGGCATAAAACGTCATAGTATAATAAGGCATAAAAATGTCAAAAAAAGTCATAGTATAGTAAGGCATAAAAACGTCATAGTATAGTATGGTATAAAAATGTCAAAAAACATCATAGTATAGTAAGGCATAAAATGTCAAAAACATCATAGTATAGTAGGGCATAAAAATATAGAAAAACTTAATTGTTTATTAAGGCATAAAAACGTCATAGTATAGTAAGGCATAAAACATTATAGTATAATAAGGCATAAAAATATAGAAAAAAATAAATTTTTTATTAAGGCATAAAAACGTCATAGTACAGTAACGCATAAAACGTTATAGTATAATAAGGCATAAAAGTGTCAAAAAAAGTCATAGTATAGTAAAGCATAAAACGTCAAAAAACATCATAGTATAGTAAGGCATTAAAACATCATAGTATAGTATGGTATAAAAAT
>NW_019521276.1:0-895 GCF_002814215.2 Seriola lalandi dorsalis | reverse complement strand
TATACTATGACGTTTTCTGATGTTTTTAAGCCTTACTATACTATGATGTTTTTTGACATTTTTAAGCCTTACTGTACTATGATGTTTTTTGGCATTTTTATGCCTTACTATCCTATAATATTTTATGGTATTTTTATGCCTTACTATACTATGACATTTTATGCCTTAGGATACTATGACGTTTTTTGATGTTTTTAAGCCTTACTATACTATGATGTTTTTTGACGTTTTAATGCCTTATTATACTATGATGTTTTTCTGCCTTACTATACTATGACATTTTCTGCCTTACTATACTATGACGTTTTATGGCATTTTTATGCCTTACTATAATATGATGTTTTTTGGCGTTTTTATGCCTTACTATACTATGACATTTTTTGGTGTTTTTAAGCCTTACTATACTATGACATTTTATGCCTTAGTATACTATGACGTTTTTTGGCGTTTTTAAGCCTTACTATACAATGATGTTTTTTGATGTTTTTAAGCCTTACTATACCATGATGTTTTTTGGCGTTTTTATGCCTCACTATACTATGACATTTTATGCCTTACTATACTATGACGTTTTTTGGCGTTTTTAAGCCTTACTATACTATGATGTTTTTTGGCGTTTTTATGCCTTACTATACTATGACATTTTATACCTTAGTATACTATTACGTTTTCTGACGTTTTTAAGCATTACAATAATATGATGTTTTTTGCCGTTTTTATGCCTTACTATACTATGACATTTTATGCCTTAGTATACTATGACGTTTTCTGATGTTTTTAAGCCTTACTATACTATGATGTTTTTTGACATTTTTAAGCCTTACTGTACTATGATGTTTTTTGGCATTTTTATGCCTTACTATCCTATAATATTTTATGGTATTTTTATGCCTTA
>NW_019521275.1:1941-2379 GCF_002814215.2 Seriola lalandi dorsalis | reverse complement strand
TGGTCTTGGTCTTGGTCTTGGTCCTGGTCTTGGTCCTGGTCCTCTGTGTGACCCCGCTGTCCCTCCAGCAGTAAACACCTCAGGACATAAATAAACACAAACATTCTGGGAGCTGTGGACATAAATACAGTCCAGTTAGACCTGTGTGTCTGGGTGCGCTTCTTTTCTGACACTCGATACCTGGTGCAGGCCTCTCCTACCTGGGGGCGGGGGTGTCGGGTGCACCGAATGAAGCACTCCCTGTCAGGGCTGCACATGTTGTTGACGCCTGAGCAGAAGACTGAGACATCAGAGGACAAATGGCTTTAAATCAAACACTCCTGTGGATCTGGGAGCGCTTGGTTAATATCTCATCACACAATATCTCAGCTGGTCACTCATTGACTCCAGGTTCAGAGACAGAGGGAGGCAGTCAGACTCTACTGTCTCCACTGTCTC
>NW_019521275.1:0-508 GCF_002814215.2 Seriola lalandi dorsalis | reverse complement strand
GAGACACAAGAGGAGACGAGCGACATGAATACACAGCTACACTTTATAATATTATTATTATTATTATTATTATCATCATCATCATATTTCAGCCCATGAGCCTGATTCTTACTGGGACATTAAACAACAACAACAAGTAGCTTCCTCATTAAATTGATTAGATTGATCCAGTCTTTATTGAGACCAGATGGAACCGGACTCTGAGCAAGACCCTCAGGTGGACTGTGGTCCCAGGTCTCCCACTCTAACCAGTTACATACCTGCAGCCGTCATATCTGGCTCTGGTTCACTGATCACTGATCAATAAGTGATCAGCTGCTCTCTGTGTCCTCAGGTGCATCTCCATCTTCTTCGTGGAGTTTCAGGCTCATTTTGGAGCCGACTACTCAGCTACAGCCTGGATCCACAGTCTGGTGGACTGCACCACCATGCTCTGTGGTCAGTACAGGACCAGGACCAGGACCAGGACTACAGGGACAGACCCAGACCAGACCAGACCAGACCAGAC
>NW_019521274.1:1911-5748 GCF_002814215.2 Seriola lalandi dorsalis | reverse complement strand
TGTTTGAGGTGTATTATTTGATATTATTTTTAATACTGACTTTATGTAAGACAAGACTGTTCTGCAAACAAAGCCTTAAGTCAAAGGTGTTGCCTTTCATGTTTATCAAATGAAACATTAGTTGACTGTTTCTAAGGAACATTTGGAAATGGTACACCCAACTTATGTTATTTGAAATGCTCTAAAATACCATTAGAGAATTCACACAGTATTTATTTAACAGTGTTCTCACTTGTCAACCTTCCATTAGATCACATTGTGCTTTACCTTTACAGAGTAACGGTCATATTTTTCGAACAGAGCCTTACAGCCTTTAGCCTCCACTTCATCTTTCACCTACAACAAAGAAAATAAAAGTCTCTTCTATGGGTAAAGTCACAAACTGAGCTCTGACATCTGTCCACAGTAAATTGGGAATTTGTAACTCTAGTATAAACCCAAGCCTGACACGAAACACAAACCAGTGGGAGCACTCGTAGGATGACGTTTGGAGCACATGACCAAACAATGAAGAGAACACTGAATCGCCATAACAGCAATACCAGTTGGTCTGTTATATTCTAAAATTTGGTCAACAGTGAAGTATTAAATTGACTTTTAGGAAATTTGAAGCAGAATTATTATCACTATAAGGTAAAATATTAACTTGCCACATATGAGACATCACTTAATAAAGAGTTAACATGTTAATATGCACACACAATATGTTGCACCACCCAATTTTAGAAAATCATGCTGATGATACACTGCTCTATGAAAGAGACGAATACATTTGCTTGAATTGTGCTAACTAATTGTTTGGTTAGTGACTCTGAGCAATAGCTTCCTGCACAACCTACTTTCCAAGGACATAGGAAGTTGTGCAACTTTCTTCTTTCTTAATGTGAAGCTTTGCTAAAGAAGTAGGTTTCTTGTTTTCAGTCAAGTGTTGTTTGATGCCATCCCTCCTTCCTTTCCTCTTTCTTACATACCTTCTTCAAAGCTTGCTGTAGCAGCTGGTCGGCCGACTTCCCTTTCTCGCTTTGGTTTACCTTGTACTTGAGGATGTCAGGGTCTGTTTTCACCGTGTATGTCCGTGCCCGCTGCCTATTAACTAGGTAAAAGGTCTGGGAGCAATCCATGATGAATTCATTCAACTTGACCCCAAGCTTTTTAGCAAACCAATGGACAATTCTGTAAGGAGGTCAATCATGTTAATCTGAGAGGGGGAAGATTGCATATACATGTTTATATGAGACTCTTGAACTTACTTGTGAAAGCTTGGGATCCTCATGGCCCCGAGTTCAGCATACCAGCCCTCTTCTTCATTCCTGTAGGTCTCCACGCGTCCTCCAACACGAGTACTAGCCTCTACAATGGTTACCTTATTAAAACACATAAGTACATGTACAATGTGTTACTTGTGTTGGTCCAGAACTACTGCTGCTAGCATTAATACCAAACAAAGTATGAAACTTCCTCAGGACCAAAGACCATCAGGGACCCAAGAGGTCCCAGGATCACTATGTGGTAATTATGTTATGGTAATTTGATTAATTAATGCTGTTTGTGATGAACTGAAGTGGTTAACGGTTGGTGTGGCTCCTGCATTCTTTACCTGGTCTTGAGTCTATATATTGTAAGGGCCCCTTTGTTAAAACCGCTACCTCTCTTATGCCCCACCCATGTACCTCATGTCCTGCTTCTCGCAGAAGCTTGGCGGCCGTCAGTCCGGCCATCCCGGCTCCGACAATAACAACACGATGATTTGTTTTTATGTGTGGGAGGCCGGTCTCCACAGTCTGCAGCAGCACATCGTAGTCTTTGTCTTCCAGACAATCAGCCAGCTGCTTCTTCATGCTGAAAGCTGCAGCGTGGCCGTGGTACAGCGTGAGCAGCAGCACATTGACGGCAACTGGAGGCACAGTGAAAGGAAAACACACTTTAAGACTTTTAACTGTTGTGCACAGATATTTGGTTGTGTTTGATGGAGTGAAAGTCTGGTGGAGCAAGTGGAGACACTTGATCGTATTTGACCTTGTCTGCATCACATTTACAGACATTCAAGTGATGCTGAGAATATGAATGAGAATCAGTTATTGAGTTGTTCCTCCAGACAGTTTCACATAAATTCCTGTAACATACAGCTAAAAAAAATTGACCTCTCCTCATTTCATCATACAGTCATTAAATCCAAAGTGCACCAGCGAAAATCTCGAGATGAAAAAGCAGAACTAGAAACAGCATTCAGTGGGTGTTAACCGCAGACTGGGAATAGATTAAGGAACTGATGAGAGGAGAGCCTTCAGCCAATGTGCCATTACACCATCAGATACGACTCTGCTTCATACTGATATGCAACCAGAGGTGGACAGTAACAAAGTACAGGTAACTTAAGTATATTTTTCGAGTAACTGTACTTTACTTCAGTATTACAAAAACCAAAAACATTGGCAGTGTCCTAATGATGGCTCATTGCCCTATCTTAAGTCCATGTTTGAAACATTTAGAAATAAATAAAGATTCTTTTTGTTTTAATATTTAAAACTGCTGTCTTAACCATGACAATGGAAATTTATTGATTGTTGATGCAATTGTGTTTTTATGGCAATTTCTACAGTCTTTGTCATATTCCTCTACAGTCAGTCATTAGGTTGATTAGGTTCTGTAAATGTGGAACAATACAATGTGTTAATCTAAAAAATGTACTGTTGAACACTTAAGTATTTTTAAAATCAAGTACTTCATGGCTGCTTAGAAAAATCATTATCCAGACAGTTCCAAAAAAGGGTTCTCATGATAACAAAATAAATTGAATAATAATTCTGTTAGAAAATACCCACATAATTTCCATTTCACCTCCATCTCAGTTATTATTTGTGCCTTCCCTCCCTCTTTGGTGTCGTGAGGAGGATGAAGAGGAAGAGAAAAAAATACATTAGACATGTTTCAGTCCTGGAAAGTCCTCACTTCTCTTTCTGACAAAACAATATCTCAGTGTGTTACTCAGGTTTACTAATACACTTGCATTTGATGCAATTTGCTGATGAAATTCAAACAAATACAAAAGGGATTCAACAACAGAGAAGCTGATTCAAGGAATTCAGAAAAAAATGAATGTCATTTTAAATGTAAATCACAAATTCTTTAATAAAAAGTGTCAAGTAAATGAGATTCTTACCGTTTCAGAAGCTCAAATGTCAGAATGTGCAGTAACAGCAATGTGAAATGGCATGGCATCCTGTCCTGTGCTTTTATAACAGGGTTGGGTCATAATTGGTACTGTTTACCGGTTACTGATGTTCAAATGATCTAGAATAACAGGTTAAGTCTCTTGATCAGAAAAGGAACTATAAGGAGACATCAGAATCATTATCGACAAGGCTGCGCGTCGTCTCATTTCAGGGGAATCTTTGGAAAAATCAACAAGAGGGAGGAAGTAGTGACTTATTTCTGTTACTGAATCTTGGATTACATTTGACATTTTCTTACCATGTCATATGTCATATGTCTTACTATGTCATTCACTCAGTTTGCCAGACATAGGTGTGGCTCCTCCAAACTTTCACTGTGACCACTAATTAAAGTTAAGTGTTAGCAATCATTTCAATTCATGAAATGATCTTTAAAAACTCCTATCACTGTGATAAACCAATGATGAAGCAAGTCAAACAAAACAGAACCAGAATTACCACCTCGTGGTTGTATCCTTCCTCCACTCAGAGTAGTTTCATTACATCCTTGTTTATCCAGAAATACTAATTATTAACCCTTTGTGGGAAATATTGTCATAATTGCTGCGTGAAGTCTTGAGTAATGGCTAAAAAATGTTTTGTGAGGTCACCGTGACCAAATAGT
>NW_019521274.1:0-1891 GCF_002814215.2 Seriola lalandi dorsalis | reverse complement strand
TTATCTAATTGTACTAGTTTATTTATGTACCTCTCATTCGTGACCTTTAGCCTTTCATGAAACATGTACCGCTCCATCCTGCTGACGAGAATCTGACAGAGACAACCACAAACCCAGCGCGTCTGTTTCACGACCGTGATGCAACCGCAGGGAGTGAGTGTGTGAACGCTGCAGCAGCCGCTCTCTCGTGAACACATGCACAGAGCTGATGGAACAAAGTGGTTCAACCGTGAGACCGAAAGAAACTGACACCACTTAAATATAGACGCAGAGCTCAGATGAAGGCTGTATGATGATGAGCCACATTAGTCCATTTTAAAATGCTGAGAATTTCTCATGTATTCACAACCGTGTTAGTCAAGCTCATTGGTGAAATATGAACACACTCACTGTTTATTGTCCTCATGAATGTACAGACAGTTGTACTTGTACTACACTAACACTTTATCAACGTGCTCATCAAAGTAATGACATATGAAGTACATTCATTCTTCCATTATTAGTACAGATTTGTGCAGAAATAATGACATATTTGTAACACACTAAACACATATGGGGCTGAAACAGCTTGTACAATTACAAAAATATTACCCAGCATGCCTGTTCTGCTCGCCGCTTGCACTCACGTCACAACGTTGCTAATTTAGGTTGAGCTGTCTCTTATACACATCTTCACCTGACAAACAATCTGTCTGTCTCCGTCAGATGAGAATGAATTTATGTCTACACACTGTTACTAAGATGTGTATAAGAGACAGGTGTGTTGATTACTGATCCCATCAACTATTATCATTCAAACCGGTTGTTATTCACAGTGAGTCTCACCCGGCTCTTGAGCGTCATCCTGGCCCAGGACGTAGTAACAGTGTGTAGACATAAATTCATTCTCATCTGACGGAGACAGACAGATTGTTTGTCAGGTGATAGCTAAACAGATCAGGTGAGGATGCTCAGTTGGAATATCTTAAAACCTCAACTTCTATTTTAATTTGTTATTCATTAGCTTAGCTTTATGCAAGGCTTGGCTAGACTAAGCTTTATGCTAGGCTAATCACCACTTGGCTCCAGCTCCAGAAAAAGGTTTATATCATTTTATTCATTATTACACAGATGTATATTTGTAAATTACGTAAATTTATATGACACTACTTTATTGACCAAATATAAATGACATCGACCTGACCTTATCTGATCTTATATGTTGACCATTTTTATGTTTGTGATACCACATTTAAACCGTAAACATCCCTAAATTTGTTCAAAACAAAGTGAGAGATCAGTGCGTAAGGAAAAATAGGATTCCTTTTTAATATAAAAAAAGGAGATTGAAGAATGATATAAAAGGTGATTTGCTATAAAGTGAACTCATAAACTCATCTATCAGGTCTGAACCTTGTTTTCTCATTGTTTTTTTCTGTGGTTTGAGGCCAGGAAGCTCAAATGATCACCACAACATCAGCAGATGCATATCTAACACAAGGCAACAACAACCTGTTCTATAGACATCTAATCTGATCGTAATACAGTAGTAATATCTTATTACTATCATTAATATACAAGGTGAAGGAAATTATACATTAAAAATTACTTTAAGCCAGTTACATGCATGACGTAGTGTTGCATTGTGTTAGTTGCATCTTGACGTCTGTACTTATACATATATGTGACATAAAGTAAGAAAAAAAAGCATGTCAGGACTTGGGTGAAGTACCTCTCTTCTTCCTGTTTACTGTTACAACAGCATATGCCTCATTGTCTGCAGCCTCAGCACTGGCCCCTGCAGATACTTTATAAAAATACACAATGCAGAAGATATCTCAATTTACAGAGCGGATACTGTAGACAGATAGACAAACAGACAAATATTTAGATATAAGTATCTACATTTAGC
>NW_019521273.1:0-562 GCF_002814215.2 Seriola lalandi dorsalis | reverse complement strand
GTAGGGATAAAAATGTCAAAAAATGTCATAGTATAGCAAGTCATAAAAATGTCAAAAAAACGTCATAGTATACTAAGACATAAAATGTCATAGTATAGTAAGGCATAAAAAGATAAAAAAAATGTCATAGTATAGTAAGGCATAAAAATGTCAAAAAATGTCATAGTATAGTAAGGCATAAAAATGTCAAAAAACGTCATAGTATATTAAGAAATAAAATGTCATAATATAGTAAGGGATAAAAATGTCAAAAAATGTCATAGTATAGTAAGGGATAAAAACGTCATAGTATAGTTAGAGATAAAAATGTCAAAAAACGTCATAATATAGTAGGGCATAAAAACGTCAAAAAATGTCATAGTATAGTAAGGGATAAAAATGTCAAAAAATGTCATAGTATAGTAAGGGATAAAAACGTCATAGTATAGTATGGGATAAAAATGTCAAAAAATGTCATAGTATAGCAAGTCATAAAAATGTCAAAAAAACGTCATAGTATACTAAGACATAAAATGTCATAGTATAGTAAGGCATAAAAAGATAAAAAAATGTCATAGTATAG